>NC_029792.2:104414095-104416835 GCF_000816755.2 Arachis ipaensis | reverse complement strand
TCATGCCTCTCTCTGTAATGGAGAAGTTAGGGATCATTGAGGTACAAGCTGCAAGAATCTCACTGGAGATGGCAGACAATTCAAAGAAATAGGCTTATGGACTTGTAGAGGATGTCTTGGTAAAGGTTGAAGGCCACTACATCCCTGCGGATTTCATAATCCTAGAGACTGGGAAGTGTATGGATGAATCCATCATCCTTGGCAGACCCTTCCTAACCACAGCAAAAGCTGTGATTGATGTTGATAGAGGAGAATTGATCATTCAAGTGAATGAAGACTCCCTTGTGTTTAAAGCTCAAGGATATCCCTCTGTAACCATGGAGAGGAAGCATGAAGAACTTCTCTCGATACAGAGTCAAACAGAGCCCCCACAGTCAAACTCTAAGTTTGGTGTTGAGAGGCCACAACCAAACCTTAAGTTTGGTGTTGAACCCCCACATTCAAACTCTAAGTTTGGTGTTGGAAGGTTCCAACATTGCTCTGAACATCTGTGAGGCTCCATGAGAGCCCATTGTCAAGCTATTGACATTAAAGAAGCGCTTGTTGGGAGGCAACCCAATTTTTACTTATCTATGTTAAATTTCTATTTTCTTTTGTTAATTTATGTTTTCTGTAGGTTGATGATCATGTGAAGTCACAAAAAAAAATTAAAAAAGCAAAAACAGAATGAAAAACAGGATTAAAAATAGAACACCCTGGAGGAGAAACTTACTGGCATTTAAACGCCAGTAAGGGTAGCAGAATGGGCATTAAACGCCCAGTCTGGCACCATTCTGGGTGTTTAACGCCAGAAATGGGCACCAGACTGGCGTTTAACGCCAGAAAAGGGTAAGAAGCTGGCGTTAAATGCCAGAAATGGGCAGCAGCCTGGCGTTTAACGCCAGGATTGGCAGAAAGGGGCGTTTTGCACGCCACTTAGTGCAAGGATGAGAAATCCTTGACACCTCAGGATCTGTGGACCCCACAGGATTCCCACCTCTCTCTCTCTTCTTCACCCATTCACCAATCACCTCAATACCTCTTCCCAAAAACCCCTCACCTATCAAATCCCACCATTCTCTTCACCACTCACCTCTATCCTTCATAAAACCCCAACTACCCCACCATTCAAATTCAAACCACTTTTCCTCCCAAACCCACCCATAATGGCCGAACCATACCCCCTCTCTCCACCCCTATATAAACCCATCTTCACTCTTTCATTTTCACTCAACATACACATTACTTCTCCCCCTTAGCCGAAAAACTAAGCCCCCTCCATCTCCTCTAATTCTTCTTCTTCTATTCTCTTCTTTCTTCTTTTGCTCGAGGACGAGCAAACCTTCTAAGTTTGGTGTGGTAAAAGCTAAAGCTTTTTGTTTTTCCATAACCATTAATGGCACCAAAGGCCGGAGAAACCTCTAGAAAGAGGAAAGGAAAGGCAAAAGCTTCCACCTCCGAGTCATGGGAGATAGAGAGATTCATCTCAAGGGTGCATCAAGACCACTTCTATGAAGTCGTGGCCAAGAAGAAGGTGATCCCCGAGGTCCCTTTCAAACTCAAAAAGGGTGAATATCCGGAGATCCGACATGAGATTCGAAGAAGAGGTTGGGAAGTTCTCACCAACCCCATTCAACAAGTCAAAATCTTAATGCTTCAAGAGTTCTATGCCAATGCATGGATCACCAAGAACCATGATCAAAGTGTGAACCCGGACCCAAAGAATTGGCTTACAATGGTTCGGGGGAAATGCTTAGATTTTAGTCCGGAGAATGTAAGGTTGGCATTCAACTTGCCCATGATGCAAGCAGATGCACACCCATACACTAGAAGGGTCAACTTTGATCAAAGGTTGGACCAAGTCCTCATGGACATCTGTGAAGAGGGCGCCCAATGGAAGAAAGATGCAAGAGGGAAGTCGGTTCAATTAAAAAGGCATGTCCTCAAGCCCGTGGCTAGGGGATGGTTGGAATTCATCCAACGCTCAATCATTCCCACTAGTAACCGGTCTGAAGTTACTATAGACCGAGCCATCATAATCCATAACATCATGATTGGAGAGGAAGTAGAAGTTCATGAGGTTATATCCCAAGAACTCTACAAGGTGGCAGACAAATCCTCTACTTTGGCAAGGTTAGCCTTCCCTCACCTCATTTGTCACCTCTGCAATTCAGTTGGAATTGACATAGAGGGAGACATTCTCATTGATGAGGACAAGCCCATCACTAAGAAAATGATGGAGCAAACAAGAGATCCCACTCATGGACAAGAGCATGAGGAAACTCCTCATCATGAAATCCCTGAGATGCCTCAAGGGATGCATTTTTCTCCACAAAACTATTGGGAGCAAATCAACACCTCCCTAGGAGAATTAAGTTCCAACATGGGACAACTAAGGGTGGAGCACCAAGAGCATTCCATCCTCCTCCATGAAATTAGAGAAGACCAAAGAACCATGAGAGAGGAGCAACAAAGGCAAGGAAGAGACATTGAGGAGCTCAAGCACTCCATAAGATCTTCAAGAGGAAGAACAAGCCGCCATCACTAAGGTGGACCCGTTCTTTAATTTCCTTGTTCTTTATTTTCTGTTTTTCGAATTTTTATGCTTTATGTTTATTTATGTTTGTGTCTTTATTACATGATCATTAGTGTCTAAGTGTCTATGCCTTAAAGCTATGAAAATGAATCCAGCACCTTTCTTAAATGAAAAATGTTTTTAATTGCAAAAGAAAAAGAAGTACATGAATTTCAAATTTTAAAA
>NC_029792.2:104405666-104413362 GCF_000816755.2 Arachis ipaensis | reverse complement strand
CTCAAGCACTCCATAAGATCTTCAAGAGGAAGAACAAGCCGCCATCACTAAGGTGGACCCGTTCTTTAATTTCCTTGCTCTTTATTTTCTGTTTTTCGAATTTTTATGCTTTATGTTTATTTATGTTTGTGTCTTTATTACATGATCATTAGTGTCTAAGTGTCTATGCCTTAAAGCTATGAAAATGAATCCATCACCTTTCTTAAATGAAAAATGTTTTTAATTGAAAAAGAAAAAGAAGTGCATGAATTTCGAATTTTAAAACAGTTTAATTATTTTGATGTGGTGGCAATACTTTTGTCTTCTGAATGAATGCTTGAACAGTACATATTTTTGAATTTGATTGTTTATGAATGTTAAAAGTGTTGGCTCTTGAAAGAATGATGGAAAAGGAGAAATGTTATCTGATGATCTGAAAAATTATAAAATTGATTCTTGAAGCAAGAAAAAGCAGTGAAAAGCTTGCAGAAAAAAAAAGAGGCGAAAAAAAAAAGAGAAAAGAAAAAGAAAGAAAAAGAAAAGCAAGCAGAAAAAGCCAATACCCCTTTAAACCAAAAGGCAAGGGTGATAAAAAGGATCCAAAGCTTTGAGCATCAGTGGATAGGAGGGCCCACAGGAATAAAATCCTGGCCTAAGCGGCTAAACTAAGCTGTCCCTAACCATGTGCTTGTGGCGTGAAGGTGTCAAGTAAAAACTTGAGACTGAGCGGTTAAAGTCGTGGTCCAAAAGCAAAAAGAGTGTGCTTAAGAGCTCTGGACACCTCTAATTGGGGACTCTAGCAAAGCTGAGTCACAATCTGAAAAGGTTCAGCCAGTTATGTGTCTGTGGCATTTATGTATCCGATGGTAATACTGGAAGACAAAGTGCTTAGGGTCACGGCCAAGACTCATAAAGTAGCTGTGTTCAAGAATCAACATACTTAACTAGGAGAATCAATAACACTATCTGAATTCTGAGTTCCTATAGAAGCCAATCATTCTGAACTTCAAAGGATAAAGTGAGATGCCAAAACTGTTCAGAAGCAAAAAGCTAATAGCCCCGCTCATCTAATTAATACTGATCTTCATAGATGTTTTTGGAATTCATGGTATATTCTCTTCTTTTTTTATCCTATTTGATTTTTAGTTGCCTGGGGACAAGCAACAATTTAAGTTTGGTGTTGTGATGAGCGGATAATTTATACGCTTTTTGGCATTATTTTTAGTATATTTTTAGTATATTTTAGCTAGTTTTTATTATATTTTTATTATTTTTTAAGTAAAAATCACTCTTCTGGACTTTACTATGAGTTTGTGTATTTTTCTGTGATTTCATGTATTTTCTAGCTGAAATTGAAGGACCTGAGCAAAAATCTGATTCAGAGGCTGAAAAAGGACTGCAGATGCTGTTGGATTCTGACCTCCCTGCACTCGAAGTTGATTTTATGGAGCTACAGAAGCCCAATTGGTGCGCTCTTAATTGCGTTGGAAAGTAGACATTCTGGGCTTTCCAGCAATATATAATAATCTATACTTTGCCCGAGATTTGATGGCCCAAACAGGCGTTCTAAGTCAGCTTAAGAATTCTGGCGTCAAAACGCCAGAACTAGCACAAAAGCTGGAGTTAAACGCCCAAACTAGCACAAAAGCTGGCGTTAACTCCAAGAAAAGTCTCTACATGTGAAAGCTTCAATTGTATCTCTTGGGTTTCTAATCTAAGATTAGAACCTTCGTGGTATAGGCTAGAATTATTGGCAGCCATTCCTGAGATCCGGAATGTTTAAACCTTGTCTGTGGTATTCTGAGTAGGATCTAGGAAGGGATGACTGTGACGAGCTTCAAACTCGCGATTGTTGGGCGTGTGACAGATGCAAAAGGATCAATGTATCCTATTCCAACATGATCGAGAATCGACAGATGATTAGCCGTGCGGTGACAGCGTGTGTAGAACATTTTCACTGAGAGGACGGGAAGTAGCCATTGACAACGGTGATGCCCAACATAAAGCTTGCCATGGAAAGGAGTATGAATGATTAGAAGAATGCAACAGGAAAGCAGAGGTTCAGGAGGAACAAAGCATCTTCATACGCTTATATGAAATTCCTACCAATGAATTACATAAGTATCTCTATCTCTATCTTTATTTTATGTTTTATTTATCTTTAATTATCAATCCTCCATAACCATTTGAATCCGTCTGACTGAGATTTACAAGATGACCATAGCTTGCTTCAAGCCGACAGTCTCCGTAGGATCGACCCTTACTCACGTAAGGTATTACTTGGACGACCCAGTGCACTTGCTGGTTAGTTGTGCAGAATTGTGACAAAGTGTGATTCACGTTTGAGAGCTCCAAGTCCTTTGGCACCATTGTTGATGATCACAATTTTGTGCACCAGTATACAATTTGGATTTCAAGTAGATCCTGTTAGTTAGAGTCTTTGCATGAAATTACTTTCCAATTTTAACTAGACACCTACTGCAATTGCTTCTTCATTCACGAAGAAAGCAACATCCCTCTCAAGGCATAAGATTATTGTAGCCTACGCTTCAAGATCTCATGCTTCTCAATCCTCATCCTTCATATCCTCTGGCTTTTCTCTTTTCCCGCCAATGCCTTGTGCAATTTATGTGATATAAGCAAATTTTCATCTGCATCCTCTAATAGAAAAAAATTATTTTTCCCATTAAACTTTTCGATTTCATATTTACCTACTTTGACATTTCCACTAGTAGAAGTCGTTATTTTCAAACTTGAATTTAATCACTCATATAATGAATAATATAATATTGGCTTTTGATACCAATTGTTGAGTCTACAGCGGAATTTGGACTTCTAACAAATACAAAGTAATACGACATTGAACACTATCCACAATAATGTACTAACTATAACAAAGGCAATATGAGAAAATATGATGTGATTACTGATGCGTGCTGACGTTAGGATTTTGCTAGTAAAGAATTTTATAAAAATAGTCGCGTTGTAGATATAGATTCTGAACCAACAGAAATCCCTTCGTGCAAATGTTTTGGTTGTCACAAGTAACAAACCCCTAAATAAATTGATAACCGAAGTATTTAAACCTCGGGTCGTCTTCTCAAGGAACTGCAGAAAAATATGTTCTTATTATTGGTTATGAAGATTGTAAATTGGGGTTTTTAAGATGAGGAACAAGTAATTTAAATTGCAATTGAAATAAGTAAAAGACTGTAAAATAAAAAAATAACTGTAAAATAAACTTTTGGCAAGGTATAAGAAATTAGAAGTCCTATCCTAGTTATCCTTATCAATGATGATGAAGATTGAATCTTAATTCCACTTAGTTAGCCTTTACTTAAAGTAAAGAAAAGTCAAGTGACTAAATAGTTAGATCCTCAAATCCTAGTTAATCCCTAAGGAAAGATTGGGATTATTGAAGTTCAATTCAATTAGCAAAGATAACGATTATCAATCATGTTTGAGTTTGATAACTCCTGAGTTACTGATTTCTTAACCAAGACCAAAAAGGGAAAAGTAAATCTACTGGAATAAAAATGTCTTCAGATTGGAAGCAACAGTAATATAAATAAAAGAAACAAATGTAAAATGAAATACCTCAAATAACATTAATTCAAAAGAGTAATCTGTAACATAGAAGAATTCATAAATTAAATTGAAAAGATAAATAAAAAAGAATGTTGAACCTGATAAAAAGAGATAATCCTAAAAGCGAATAAAATCCTAAATATAAATCCTAAAAGAGAGAGGAGAGAACCTCTCCCTCAAAACTACATCTAAATCATGAGAAGTGAATTATGAAAGCCTATTCTCATGAATGAATGGATTCTCCCACTTTATAGCCTCTAATCTATGTTTTCTGGGCCGCAAACTGGGTCGAAAACAGCCCAGAAATCGCTGGAGAAGAAATCTGCCACGCTGATTTTCGCCACTGCAATGCGTCCGCGTGGAGCACGCGTTCGCGTCACCTAGCGTCAGAACAACTATGGCATATTATATATCAAATTGAAGCTCCGGATGTTAGCTTTCTAACGCAACTAGAATCGCATCATTTGGACTTCTGTAGCTAAATTTATAGCCGTTTGAGTGCGAAGAGGTCAGGTTGGACAGCTTAGCAAGTTCTCCAACTTCTTGTATTCCTTCCACTTTTGCATGCTTTCTTTCCATCCTCTGAGCCATTCTTGCCCTATAAACTCTGAAATCACTTAACACACATATCAAGGCATCTAATGGTAATAAGAGATGATTAAACATAGGGAACTTAAGGCCAAAGAAGCATGTTTTCAATCAAAGCACATAATTAGGAAGGCAAATGTAAAACCATGCAAATAGTATGAATAAGTGGGTAAAGAGTTGATAAAAACCACTCAATTGAGCACAAGATAAACCATAAAATAGTGGTTTATCAACCTCCCCACACTTAAACATTAGCATGTCCTCATGCTAAGCTCAAGAGAAGCTATAAAGAAGTGAAGAGGAATGATACATTAATATGAAATGCAACCTATCTATATGAATGCAACTACATGAAGAATGCTTTTTCCTACTTAGTTAAAAGTAAACAAATCTTTCAAGAGGAAATATGAACTGGATTTCACTAATTCAAATCATGAAAATGAAGTACAAATAGACTTGCAAGAAGAAAATAGCTCATGAAAGCAGGGAACAAGGGATTGAGCATCTAACCCTCACTGGTAGTGTATACACTCTAATCAGTCAAGTATTTAAGGTTCGATTCTCTCAATTCTCTACTAACCTTTCTTTCTAAGGCTTGCTTTTTTTCTACCAATCAACAAAAATTTAATGCACAGATACACATATCAAGAGGTCTTTTAAGGGTTGTAATGGGGTTAGGATCAAGGTAGGATTGTATTTGGCCAAGTGGACTAAAATCTGAATCCTTAATTAACTTAAACTTTTCCCACCTAACTTAAGACAATCCATGTAATTACAATGCAAAATCTAACTACCCATTAACTATGTTTTCGACATATTCATGCATCCGATTTTGAGTACAGTACATATGCATTGCTTTCATCATTTATTTTGGGGCATTTTGTCCCCTTTTTGCTTAATTGCTCTTTTTTTTTCTTTTTCTCACTTTTTTATATATATATATATTTTTCCTTTTCTTTTATTTTTCTCAATGCATATGATTAAATTATTGGATGCATGAATCTTGTCCTAAACATTTTTTCACATTTTCAGAAAATTCTAACATACTCAATTCTCAAACCAATTGTTTCCAAATTCAATTTTCCCCATACTTAATTCATGAGCACTCTCACTAGTCTAAGCTAACCAAGGATTCAAATTAAGGACATTATTGTTTTCTGCTTAGAGTTAATGATGTGCTAAAGTAAAGAACAAAGGGGTATAATAGGCTCAACATTGGTTTGCAAGGGATAATGAAAGGTAAGGCCATATGGGTATGTAAGCTCAGTGAAACAAAGGCCTCAATCATGTAAGTGTATACATACATCAAATAATGGAAATATAGAATTAAGCAAGACAAAGATCACAATTTTAAAGAGAAAAATACACACTAAAACAGAATATTGGTTGATAAAATGAAACCAATTTAAATAAGCTCAAAATCTCACTGGTTTTGTGTATTCGAGCTCTAAACCATGTTCCAGTATAATATTTCTTCAAACAAGTGCAACATTAAATTTTATTCAAATTAGTGAAATACTTTAAAAAGTTTCTTGAAAAAGAAAATATTACTTCAACCAAGTGGTAAAATATGCACAAAATCAAATAATCATGCAATCAAACATGCAAAAGCAACAACTAACAAGGAAAATAAATCATTGGTATTGAGATAGAAGAGTAACTAACCCATGGAGATCGATATCAACCTCCCCACACTTAAAGATTGCACCATCCACGGTGCATGCTAAGATGTACAAGTGGATGGGTGGCTCCAACTGATGCTTTTCTCTGAAGATTTTGCAGATGGACTTGTCTGTCTCTCCATGTAAATGTCTTCCGATTTCCTTCCGGGTGGCCATCCTGAAAAGAAAAAGGGAAGAAAAGTAACCCAGAAATAAAGATAAGAAAATAAATGAAGTATGGGTGGGTTAATGCCAATTAATAAGGGTCTCATTTACATGGAAGCTTCAACATGTACGTGAGAAAACAATAGAAGCACATGGCATACCAGTGGTGCAAAATTTTGCAACAATGAGGGAGAGTGTGGGTAAGGAGAGGTAATGTAAATTCATGTCAATGCAAAATTAATACAGGTATAAAAGATTGGCATTGATTTAAATAATATTACCTAACCAGAATAACACAGGTCACTAAGCACCCAAAATAATTCAAGAGAAGATGCAACAGTTAAATAAGAAAATTTTAACACCAAAGGAAAAATAATGAATTTAGAAAAGAAAACAAAAATTATGCACAAAATTAAGATGCAATGAATGAAATATGCAAATAAATTAAGTAAAATAAAATAAAAGATAAGAAGAATGAGAAGGGAAAGAACGGAAGAAGAAGTAGGAAGAAAAGATAGAAGAAATTAGGATTAGAAAAGAAAAGATAAGATAATTGGCACTGATCTGGATAAGTTGTGCGGCGCAGGTGACGCGGACGCGTGAGTGACGCGGTCGCGTGGTGCGCGATAAGGTCAGGTGACGCGGACGCGTGGGTCAAGCGATCGCGTGACCTGATTTGTGTGATTGGCGCGAGTGCAACCTCGCGTTCGCACAACTTTCTATTTGAAATGCATTTTTGCCAAAAATCTGGGTGACGCGGTCGCGTGGTGGACGCGATCGCGTGGATGGCCTTATTTCCAATATGACGCGGACGCGTGGGTGACGCGTTCGCGAGGGAGGACTTGGGCTTCTAGCACGAGTCCAGCCCTACTCCAGCACAACTTTCGGCCATGCACCCCTTTTACGTCGATCTGTTGGAGAACGCGTTCGCGTGGGCGACGCGGACGCGTGGGAGGCTATTTTCCAAATGACGCGGCCGCGTGGGTCACGCGGACGCGTGGGCATGTTTGAGCCTAAAGCGCGCCTCAAGCCACGCTTTCGCGTAACTTTCTGTTTACTTTCTTTTCTTCACAACGCACTGGTGACGCGGACGCGTCAGCAACGCTGCCGCGTCGCGTGCGTGATTTTTTTTTTTGCATGAAAAATGAAGAATGCAATGCTAATGTAGATGCAATAAATAATTCCAGGTTCAATGAAAATAAAGTAAAATAAAATAAAAACAAACAAAACGAAATAAAATTGAAAAAGGAACGATCATACCATGGTGGGTTGTCTCCCACCTAGCACTTTTAGTTAAAGTCCTTAAGTTGGACATTTGATGAGCTTCCTGTTATGGTGGCTTATGCTTGAACTCATCCAGAAATCTCCACCAATGTTTGTGATTCCAATATCCTCCGGGATCCCAAACTAGGCGCAGAAAGCCTTCAAGTAGGTTAAAGCAAGTGACAAGACCCCAAGAGTGTTGATTGCCAGAATGAATTCCGGGGTCCCAAATCTTACTTTTGCACCCGTCTTCTTGTTGATCATTATGATTCCATCCGGGTAGCAAGCAATCTGAATTCTCACTAAAGCGGCCAAACAACTTTCTAGACCCATTCAATTGAGCTTTACACCAACCTTTGCGTTTAAACTTTGAGCTTCCAACCATTCGAGAAACACCGTAATTCTCATTCTCCTTCTACCGGTCACCATTCTTAACAGGACGTTCCAAGTAA
>NC_029792.2:104402996-104404815 GCF_000816755.2 Arachis ipaensis | reverse complement strand
TTTGGCAAGGTGATTTCAAGCTCCACTCCCTTGTGCTTTTTGACAACTTCCACCTCTTTGCAAACTTCTTCAATATCAACCTCTTCCTCTTGGTAGCTTTCTTCCAATTCAATCTCTTCTTCATTACTTACCAAGGGCATGGGAGGTTGTGCCTCTTCTTCTTTAATCTCCATCTCCTGACCAACCTCTTCCAAGTCTTCAACTATGATATGCTTTGGAGGTTGTACACCCTCCTCAACATCAATTTCAATCGCCTTGGAAGGAGGTTCTATAACCTGACTTTCCCATGGAGGTTCAGCATCTTCTAAGTCCGCAACCACTTCTTCCTCCTCAATGGCAGGCGTAGCTTCTTCCAATTGTTTCAATATAAAATCGTGCTGCTCACTGTCCACCAGAGTTTCTAATATCTCCTTCATGCTACGTTCTTCATTAGATTTCTCACATGAGGCCATGGGGGTTCCTTGAGTGTCCGAACGTCGTGAAGGTAATCGATTTATCGCTTGATCCAGTTGGCGAAGGGTCGCTTAAAGTTTTGCACATGTTTCCGTGAGACGATCCCTTGATTCTTGTTGCGCTCGGCTATCATAAGTAGGATCATAGTACTCTTGGATTGATGGATATGGAGATGGCAAATATTGAGGTGGTGGTTCTTGGGAGTAATTGGGTTGGAATTGGGGTGGTTCTATATATGGTTCATATGGCTCATAAGGTGGTTGGTGTGGTGGATACGGGTTAGAATCATGTGATGATGTCTGGTAGTAGGGGGCTTGTGAGTATGGTGGTCCAAAGTCATGTTGAGGAGGTGGTTCATTGGCATATGATGGGGCTTGTTGGTAACTACAAGGGGGTCCACCATATCTATTGTCTTGACATGCATTCTGAAATGGTCGTGGTCCATGGTATCTTGGAGGGGGTTGTTGCCTAAAGGGTTGATCAGATCATCTGGCTCCTTCTATCTCTGATTATTTTGACCTTGATGCATGTTCCTGTTATAATTTCCATTCCTTGCAACAACATTGGAACCAAACTCAAAGCGAGAGGGGTAATAATTCATGGTAGCTAATAAAAATTAAAAACGAAAATAAAAACAAATTCAAATTAAAAGGTTATTGAAATTTAAATTTTGAATTTGAAAATTAAATTTTGAATTTTGAATTTTGAATTTTAAATTTTGAAATTTGAAATTTTGAATTTTGAAATTTGATTTTTGAAATAAGATAAGATAAGATTTTGAAAAAGATATGATTTTTGAAAAAGATTTGAATTTTGAAAATTGAAATTTTGAAATTTTGAAATTTGAATTTTGAAATTTGAGTTTTAAATTTTGAATTTTTGAATTTGATAGGGAAAGAGGAAAACAATAAAATGACACCAAACTTAAAATTTTTAGATCAAAATGAAGAAAACAACTAAGAACAACTTGAAGGACAAGATGAACACGAAGAACAACTTGAAGATCAAGATGAACACCAAGAACAAAATTTTTTTTGAAAAATTTTTTATAACTAAATAAAAACCAATAACCTCTTAATTTATGAAAAAGCAAAAAATAAAAACAAAAATAAAAACAAATAAACAAGCAAAAAGCAAATATTTACAATAACCAATAATAAGGCACACGTTTGCAATTCCCCGGCAACGGCGCCATTTTGACGTTAGGATTTTTGCTAGTAAAGAATTTTATAAAAATAGTCGCATTGTAGATATAGATTCTAAACCAACAGAAATTCCTTCGTGCAAATGTTTTGGTTGTCACAAGTAACAAACCCCTAAATAAATTGATAACCGAAGTATTTAAACCTCGGGTCGTCTTCTCAAG
>NC_029792.2:104358650-104400550 GCF_000816755.2 Arachis ipaensis | reverse complement strand
GACAATGTTCCTATATAGGAATTTTTGACTTCTTTGAGCAGTGGCGTTAGCTAGGGGTTCTGCCTCGATCCACTTTGTGAAATAGTCTACCCCTATGAAGAACTGAAGATTGATGGTTTAGAAGTTATAGTAAACTCTCGTTGCAAGTATAGTTACTAAACCAAGCAATCAGCCTTTCTTACAAATGTTTTGGTTGTCACAAGTAACAAACCCCTAAATAAATTGATAACCGAAGTATTTAAACCTCGGGTCGTCTTCTCAAGGAACTGCAGAAAAATATGTTCTTATTATTGGTTATGAAGATTGTAAATTGGGGTTTTTAAGATGAGGAACAAGTAATTTAAATTGCAATTGAAATAAGTAAAAGACTGTAAAATAAAAAAATAACTGTAAAATAAACTTTTGGCAAGGTATAAGAAATTAAAAGTCCTATCCTAGTTATCCTTATCAATGATGATGAAGATTGAATCTTAATTCCACTTAGTTAGCCTTTACTTAAAGTAAAGAAAAGTCAAGTGACTAATTAGTTAAATCCTCAAATCCTAGTTAATCCCTAAGGAAAGATTGGGATTATTGAAGTTCAATTCAATTAGCAAAGATAACGATTATCAATCATGTTTGAGTTTGATAACTCCTGAGTTACTGATTTCTTAACCAAGACCAAAAAGGGAAAAGTAAATCTACTGGAATAAAAATGTCTTCAGATTGGAAGCAACAGTAATATAAATAAAAGAAACAATTGTAAACTGAAATACCTCAAATAACATTAATTCAAAAGAGTAATCTGTAACATAGAAGAATTCATAAATTAAGTTGAAAAGATAAATAAAAAGGAATGTTGAACCTGATAAAAAGAGATAATCCTGAAAGTGAATAAAATCCTAAATATAAATCCTAAAAGAGAGAGGAGAGAACCTCTCCCTCAAAACTACATCTAAATCATGAGAAGTGAATTATGAGAGCCTATTCTCATGAATGAATGGATTCCTCCACTTTATAGCCTCTAATCTGTGTTTTCTGGGCCGCAAACTGGGTCAAAAACAGTCCAGAAATCGCTAGAGAAGAAATCTGCCACGCTGATTTTTGCTACTGCGACGCGTCCGTGTGGAGCACGCGTTCGCGTCACTTAGCGTCAAAGCAACAATGACATATTATATATCAAATCGAAGCCCCGGACGTTAGCTTTCCAACTCAACTAGAATCGCGTCATTTGAACCTCTGTAGCTAAAGTTATAGCCGTTTGAGTGCGAAGAGGTCAGGTTGGACAGCTTAGCAATTTCTCCAACTTCTTGTATTCCTTCCACTTTTGCATGCTTCCTTTCCATCCTCTGAGCCATTCTTGCCCTATAAACTCTGAAATCACTTAACACACATATCAAGGCATCTAATGGTAATAAAAGAGGATTAAACATAGGGAACTTAAGGCCAAAGAAGCATGTTTTCAATCAAAGCACATAATTAGGAAGGCAAATGTAAAACCATGCAAATAGTATGAATAAGTGGGTAAAGAGTTGATAAAAACCCATCAATTGAGCACAAGATAAACCATAAAATAGTGGTTTATCACGTGCGCATCATGTTGTGCTTTTCTATACTTTTTTATATACAAAATAAACGCATAATGCTTAATTCTGGAGAGTTTTGGTGCTTAAATTGGATATTGCTTTGGTCCTTTTTATTTCATGATTCTTGTAAGAAAATTTGAGGAAAAGAGAAGTAAAAGCACAAGGAGGAACTAAGAATTGAAGACAAGTGCAAAGAGAATTCATAGATGCTGTCAACCCTAACCTCTTTGCACTCCAATAAGAATAACTTGAGCTACAGAGGTCTAATTGATGCGGTTTTAATGGAATTGAAAAGATAACTTCTAGAGCTTTCCAACGATATATAATAGTATACCCTTCTTCTCCATTCTGTATGGCCACATTGGCGCCTAACTGGGGATTACCTAAGTTCGGCGCCGAATGAAGAACTTGCACTCCAATTCATTCGGGTATGGTGGCGCCTAACTTGGCTTTTCCCAAGTTAGGCGCCATCCATTGCATTCGGCCAATGCCACGCCTAACTTGGAATTTCCCAAGTTAGGCACCAATCCTAGCTAAGGAATGGTCCCCATGTCCACATTGATGATGGCTATGAAGATATTATTTATTTTTTATTAAAACTTTATTTTATTTACAAATAGGAAAAGATATTATTTAGTTTTAGAAAATATATTTTACATTAATTTGGATTAGATTAAAAGGAGAAGAGATCTTGACCTAGGCTCCTAATTTTCATTCCACACTTTCATACTTTTCTCTACTAGGGGTTATTTTCTCCATAAGGAACTAAGCCTCCATTGTTAAGGTTAGAAGCTCTATTTACTTTGATGGATTAATAATTATTTGTTCATCTACTCTTGATTAATGTTTTGATTATTGTTTAACAATTGGTTTCGTTCTTCATCCTAAGAATTAGTGATTATTAGGAAATAACTCTAATTCAACTTGAATTCTATTTGAATCTTGGAAAGTTACATCATTAGAATTACATCTTGAAATCAATTCCTTACAACTCTCTATTTATCTGGATTTAACGCGATACATGAAATATAATCGTCTTATTTTTGGGTATTTAGGGTTTGTGTGGCTCATAAACTAAAATTGAACTTAATCTTCTAATTCAATCAAGTGACCAAGGAATTGGCGGTTGATTGAGTTAGAGGAGATTAAATTACTAAGGAATTAGGGTTTAATCACTTAAGGTTTGCCATGAACATAATCTTTGCATGATCAAGGTAGTTAACATTGAATATTAATCCGGAAATTTAAATATCTCTGACACCTTAACTATTTTTATCATATTATTTTCTTAACCAATTTTAGTTTGATCTTATTTAATTTTCTATTTTTATGTTATTTGCTATTGAAACCCTCAATTTTGATTGTCTAACTAGAATAATCAATTGACTATTGTTGCTTGATCTATTAATCCTCGTGGGATCGACCCTCACTCACCTGAGGTATTACTTGGTACGATCCGGTGCAGTTGCCAGTTAGTTTGTGGACTTTAAATTTCGCATCAAGTTTTTGGCGCTGTTGCCGGGAATTAATTGTGAAACAACTACCAGTTGATTGATTACCTAGATTAGAATTTTTCTTTGTTTAATTTTCTTATTTTATTTTTACACTATATTTTTTTCCTTTTTTGAAATTTTTTATATTAAAAAAACAAATTTTTTTTTTTTAAAAAAAAAGAAAAAAAGTTAATATCTCTTTTTGTTCTTTTCTCTTAGCTTTTCTGTCTACCACATGGTGCGTTTAATTCTGTTTGGTATTTTGTGCTAAGGAAAAATAATGGAAAGAGATCACATGGGTTACTACTCACACCCAAGGAGTGATTCATATTATTATGGATGGAGGAACTACCCGAATTTTGGTTGGCAAAGTCAAAACCAAAGAAACTTCAGTGCTCCATGTTCCAACTATCAAGAACCACCATCTCCATATTCATACCAAAAACCACCACCTCTCTATCCATATCAAGAACCGTCATCTTTCTACTCATATCAAGAGCCACCATCTCCCTATTCATACTAAGAACCATCATCTTTTTACTCTTATCAAGAACCATCATCTCCTTTATATTCATATCAAGAGCCACAATCTCCTTATTCATATCAAGAACCATCAGCTCTTGAGCTTGTCATGAAAGAATGCATACATGATATAAGGATGAGTTTCAAAAATATAGAGAAATATGTGGAGTCGATTATCAAGTCCCAGGAAGAGGAACAAGCAAATTCCTTCCCAAGAGATACAATGCAAGATCCTATGAAAGAAATTAAAGTGAGAAAATCAATCAAAGGAGTTCATACTCTAGTGAATTAGAGAACTCTCCACCCTCACACATGGAAGAAGAGAAAGATGCACAAACAAAGAAGGAAGATACACAAACAAAGGAGGTTCTAAGGGATGAAAACAATTATGGGAATCTACACTCCAATGAAGCAGAGAGTGACATAGAGGGTGAGTTTATTGAACTACGAATTCAAGAAGTTCTTGATGAAGGGTACACTCCAACCATCACACAACATGACGACAGATTCCTGCTAGTTTAGAATTTTATAGATAAAAGCTCGTTGTAAGTATAGTTTCTAAACCAACAAAGAATCCTTTCGTACAAAAGTTTTGGTTGTCACTTAAGCAAACCCAATTTATAACCGAAGTATTTAAACCTCGGGTCGTCTCTCAAGGAATTGCAGGGAAGTATGATTTATTATTGGTTGTGGAAAAAGATATATTTTTGGGTTTTTGAAATAGAAAACAAGAAAATAAATTAACAATAAAGTAAATTAATAATCATAAAAACCATTACAAGGTATAAGAACTGGAAATCCCATCCTAGTTATCCTTATCAGGTGTGATGAGAATTGTTTATTACTTCCACTTAGTTAACCCTTACTAAATAAAGGAAAGTAAAGTGGACTAATCAATTTGATTCCTCAAGTCCTAGTCAACTCATATAGAAAAATTAGCTTTAGAGGGATCCAAATCAATCAGCAAATTCCAATTTTCAATCAACAGCTGAGTTTGATAACTCAAGTGTCACCAATTACTCAACCAAAGCAAAGGGGAAAAATCTAAATAATTTATATTATAAATAGAAGAAAGAAACCATAAATCTGAAATACCTCGAATTATATTAAATAGAAATTCAAATCTAACATAAAGAGTTTATAAGCTAATTTGGCAACATAAGTAATTACCAAGAGAAATAGAGAAACCAAATTGTTAGCATAAATAAAAGTAGAAGAGAAATTAAATTAAAGGAACATTGAACCTAGAATTGAGAAGAAGAAGAAATCCTAAATCCTAAAACCTAAGAGAGAGGAGAGAGCCTCTCTCTCTAGAAACTACATCTAAAGCCTAAAATTATGAATATGAAAGTTGTATCTATGAATGGATGAATTCCCCCACTTTATAGCCTCTAATCTCTGTTTTCTAGGCCAAAAACTGGGTCAAAAACAGCCCAGAAATCGCCCCCAGCGATTTCTGATACGTCCAGCATGCGGCAAAGTCACGCGTGAGCATCGTCCACGCGTGAGCGTGGATTAGATTTTTGCCAGGTCACGCGTTCGTGTGATCCACACGTGTGCATCACCTATCTTTGGGGAAGCTATGAAAAATTATATATCATTGTGAAGCCCCGGATGTTAGCTTTCCAACGCAACTGAAACTGTCTCATTTGGACCTCTGTAGCTCAAGTTATGGTCGATTTAGTACCAGAAGGTCAGGCTGGACAGCTTAGCAATTCCTTTAGTTTCTTATATTCCTTCCACTTTTGCATGCTTCCTTTCCATCCTCTAAGCCATTCCTGCCCTATGATCTCTGAAAACACTTAACACACATATCACGTCATTGAATGGTAATAAGAGAGAATTAAACATAGCAATTTTAAAGGTCCAGGAAACATGTTTTCAATCATAGCACAAGATTAGGAAGGAAAATGTAAAACCATGCAATTAGTATGAATAAGTAAGTAAAGAGTTGATAAAAACCACTCAATTGAGCACAAGATAAACCATAGAATAGTGATTTATCAATCTTCCCACACTTAAACATTAGCATGTCCTCATGCTAAGCTCAATAGAAGCTATAAAGGAGTGAAGAGGAATGGTAGAATGTATGAAATGCAACCTATCTATATGAATGCAACTACATGCAAAATGTTTCTACCTACTTGGTTAAAAGTAAATAAATCCTTCAAGAAGAAATATAAACTGGATCTCACTAATTCAAATCATAAAATAAGGTACAAGTAAACTTACAGAAGAAAATAACTCGTGAAAGCTGGGAACAAGGAATCGAGCATCGAACCCTCACCGGAAGTGTATACACTCTAATCACTCAAGTGTTTAAGATTCGACTCTCTCAATTCTCTACTAATCTTGCTTTCTAAAGCTTACTCTTCATCTAACAATCAACAAAAAATTAGTTCACAAATACACATATCAAGAGGTCTTTTGAGGGTTGTAATGGGGTTAGGGTCAAGGTAGGATTGTATTTGGCCAAGTGGACTAAAATCTGAATCCTTAATTAACTTAAACTTTCCACCTAACTTAAGACAATCCATGTAATCACAATACAAAATCTAACTACCCATTTACTATGTTTACCACATATTCATGCATCCGAATTTGAGTACAACTCATATGCATTGCTTTCACCATTTACTTTGGAGTATTTTGTCCCCTTTTTGTTATTTGCTCTTGTTCTTATCAATGCATATGATTAAATTATTGAATGCATGAACATGTCCTAAACATTTCTTTCACATTTTCATAAAGATATATAACACCCAATTCTTAAACCAAATGTTTCCGAACCCACTTTCCCCACACTTAATTCATGAGCACTCTCACTAGTCTAAGTTAACCAAGGATTCAAATTAAGGACATTATTGTTTTCTGCTTAGAGTTAATGATGTGCTAAAGTAAAGAATAAAAGGGGTAAAATAGGCTCAAATTGGTTTGCAAAGGATAATGAAAGGTTAAGGCCATATGGGTATATGCTTAGTGAAACAAGGCCTCAATCACATAAGTGCATGTATACATCAAACTATGGAAATATAGAATTAAGCAAGACAAAGATCACAATTTTAGAGAGAACAACACACACCAAAAATAAAATATTGGTTGGTAAAATGCAACCAATTCAAATAAGCTCAAAAATCTCACAGGTTTTGTATGTTCGAGCTCTAAACCATGTTCCAGTATAATATTTCTTCAAACAAGTTTATCAAAAAATTTTAAATCAAATTAGTGAAATGTTATAAAAAGTTTCTTGAAAAAGAATTCATCACTTCAACCAAGTAGTGGTAAATTATGCACAAAATCAAACAAACATGCAGTCAAACATGCAAATGTAACAACTAACTACAAAGAAGAGTAAGAATTTGTGTTGAAAAGAAATTAACTAACCCACGGAAGTCGGTATCGACCTCCCCACACTTAAAGATTGTACCGTTCTCGGTGCATGCTAAGATGTGCAAGTGGACGGGTGGTTCCAACTGGCGCTTTTCTCCAAAGATTGTGCAGATGGACTTGTCTGTCTCCCCTGTAAACGTCTTCCAGTTCCCTTCCTGTTGGCCATCCTGAAAGAAGATAAAAGGAAAGAAAAATAACCCAAAAACAAAGATAGGAAATAATTTAAAATATGGTTGGGTTAATGCCAAATGATGAGTCTCAATTACATGGTAGCTACAACATGCAAGTGAGAAAACAATAAAAGCAAATGGCATATTAATAGTGCAAAAATTGCAACAATGGGAGAGCGAGTGTGGTTAATGCAAGAAAATATAAATTCATGTCAATGCAAAAGGGGTACAGGTAACATAAAAGATTGATAGTGACAGATAAATAATATCATCCAACAGTGTAAAAATAAGTCATTAAGCACCAAAATAATACCAGAAAAGATACAACAGTTGAAAAAGAAAATTTAACACCAATGGAAAAAATAATAAATTTAGAAAAGAAAATAAAATATGCACAAAATTAAAATGCAATGAATGAAAGTATGCAAATAAATTAAGTAAAATAGAATAAAAGTGAAGAAGGATGAGAAGTTAAAGAGATGAAGAAGAAGTAGAAAGTAAGAAAGGAAGAAGAAAGAATGAAGAAGAAAGAAGGAAAAATGATAATAGAAAGATAATTAGGATTGGGGAAGAAAAGATAAGAATTCTGGCACAGATCTAGTTGAACTGTGCGTCGCATGCGACGCGTTTACGTGGAGCACGCGTTCGCGTGGTTGGCGCTATTTTCAAGTGACGCGTACACGTGGGTGACGCGCACGCGTGACCTGATTTGTGCTATTGGCACGAGTGCAGCCTCGCGCACGCACAACTCTCTGTTTTATACGCAAATTGCCAAGATTTAGGGTGACGCGTGCGTGTGGGTGACGCGCACGCGTGAATGGACTAATTTTGAAAAATGACGCGTACGCATGGGTGACGCGTACGCGTGATGGGGTTTGTGCTTCCAGCACCATTCCAACCCCACTCCATCATAACTCTCTGCCATACACCCATTTACGTCGATTTTGCAGGGTCACGCATGCGCGTGGATGACACGTAGAGGGCTGATTTTCCATGTGACGTGGACGCGTCAAGGACGCGTACGCGTGGGCGTGTGTGTGCCTAAGGCACGCCTCCAGCCACGCTCTCGCGTGACTCTCTGCTTCTTTTCTTCCTTGTGTTGAATGCACATATGACGCGGACGCGTCAGCGACGCACATTTTTTTTACGCAGAATACAACTGCAAGTGCAGACTATATGCAGAGATTATGGGAAGAGTCATTAAGAAAAATAAAGTAAAATAAAATAAAATAAAACAAAACTAAGACTGAAAAAGAACGATCATACCATGGTGGGTTGTCTCCCACCTAGCATTTTTAGTTAAAGTCCTTAAGTTGGACATTTGGTGAGCTCCTTATCATGGCGGCTTGTGCTTGAACTCATCTTGAAACTGCCACCAATGCTTGGACTTCCAATAAGCTCTGTCTATTCCATGAAAATTTCCCAAGCATCGATGGAGTTCTGCACAAGCTTTGAGCTTCCAAAGTTGATCTTCTTGTATGCCGGGATCCCAAATCTTGATTCTACACTCGTCTTCAAGTTGATCATCATGGTTCCATCCGGGTGGCAAGCACTCTGAATTCTCTACGGAGTACCAAACTCTTTTTTTAGATCTAACCAAATTATCACCATTTGAGCCCTTACATCTATCTCTTGAAGTATCAACCTTGATGAGCCTTGATTTGCAACTCCAACCACTAAACATCCTTCTCTTACTTTTAATGCCACAAAGTCTCCTAAGTTGGCCATCTGTTTCAAGAATACCATATTCAGGTGGAATGGTAAGGCGAATAGAGACAAGCCTTATCCACTCAAATGAAGGAGTAGATGGCAACCTAGGTGGAGAAGTCTCCAACGTTTTTGACAGCGTATTCAACTCCCGTCCGCCCTTTTCTAAGAATTTTCGCTTCCACATCATTCTCAGACTCGATCAGAAAAGAGTCTTCATATTCAAGGAGTTCATTTGCGGATGTAGATTTATCACTAGGAGGACTTGATGCATGATCTTCATCACCAAGGGAACTTACTTCTTGATCTATCCCATCCAATTCTTCATAAGGAATATGCCATGGAGGTTGTGCACTGGCCTTTTTGACATCAATTTCAATCTTATTGGAGGAGTACTCTACAATTCTAGATCCCCATGGAGGTTCAGCATCTCCTAAATCTTCAACCACTTCTTCCTCTGTAACTATTATGGCTTCCTCCACTTGTTCCAATACAAATCCATGTTCTTCATTATCCACCGGAGTTTCTAGTGTCTCTTTCATGCTACGCTCTTCTTTTGATCCTCCACATGTAGCCATGGGAGTACTTTGAGTGCTCAGATGTTGGGAAACCAATTGATTTACTATCTCGGTTAAGGCAGTCGCGAATTCTAGTACTCCCCGTTCCATCTCTCTTTGACCTCGAAGAAGAACACCAAGAGTGTCATGCATTGAAGGTTGAGGTGGATATGAGGGCTGATTACTTGGGAGGAAAGGTTCATGATAAGAAGGTGGTTCATCATAATAAGAATGTGGTGGTTTATCACTCTCCATCTTTTCCACTTGTTGCACAGTACACTTCAATTCCTTGTTCTCAAGTTGAGATTCTTTAGCCATAAAAGCTTCGGGTGCTATTTGGTTTACCGCTCGATCCAATTGACGCAGGGTTGCTTGAAATTGATCCACTGTTTTTTTGAGACGATCCCTTGACTCTTGTTCTGCTTGGATATCATAAGTAGGACCATAATGCTCTTGGATTGATGGATATGGACATGGTGCATATGGAGGTAGTGGTTCTTGGGAGTAATTGGGTTGGAATTGGGGTGGCTCTATGTATGATTCATACAGCTCATAGGGTAGTTGATAGGTTGGATAAGGGTTAGGATCATGTGATGGTGTTTGGTAGTAGGGGGCTTGTGAGTATGGTGGTTCAAAGCTATGTTAAGGAGGTGGTTCATAGGCATACGATGGGGCTTGTTGGTAACTACGAGGGGGTCCAACATATCTATCATCTTGGTAATGGCTCTTGACCATAGTAATTTGGTGGGGGCTGGTTGTCACAAAAAGGTCTACTGTAACTATTGTCTTGGTATGCATCATATAATGGTTGTTGGTTATAGTGCATTGGAGGGGGTTGTTGCCAAGAGGGTTAATCAAATCCTTATGGCTCCTCCCATCTTTGATTCTACCAACCTTGATGCCTATTTTCATTATAGTTTTCATTCCTTACAACAACATTGGAACCAAACTTGAAACCAGATGGGTGAGAATTCATAGTAGCTAAAGAAAATAAAATTAATGAAAATAAACTCCTAAAACTAGAAACACTAACAAAGAAACAAAAAAGTAAATATTTACAATAACCAATAATATGGCACACGTTTGCAATTCCCCAGCAATGGCGCCATTTTGACGAACGGATTCCTGCTAGTTTAGAATTTTATAGATAAAAGCTCGTTATAAGTATAGTTTCTAAACCAACAAAGAATCCTTTCGTATAAAAATTTTGGTTGTCACTTAAGCAAACCCAATAAAATTTATAACTGAAGTATTTAAACCTCGGATCGTCTCTCAAGGAATTGCATGGAAGTATGATTTATTATTGGTTGTGGAAAAAGATATATTTTTGGTTTTTTGAAATAGGAAACAAGAAAATAAATTAACAATAAAGTAAATTAGTAATCATAAAAACCATTACAAGGTATAAGAACTGGAAATCCCATCCTAGTTATCCTTATCAGGTGTGATGAGAATTGTTTATTGCTCCTACTTAGTTAACCCTTACTAAATAAAGGAAAGTCAAGTGGACTAATCAATTTGATTCCTCAAGTCCTAGTCAACTCCTATGGAAAGACTAGCTTTCGAGGGATCTAAATCAATCAGCAAATTCTAATTTTCAATCAACAGCTGAGTTTGATAACTCAAGTGTCACCAATTACTCAACCAAAGCAAAGGGGGAAAATTCTAAATTATTTATATTATAAATAGAAGAAAGAAACCATAAATCTGAAATACCTCGAATTATATTAAATAGAAATTCAAATCTAACATAAAGAGTTTATAAGCCAATTTGGCAACATAAGTAATTACCAAGAGAAATAGAGAAACCAAAGTGTTAGCATAAATAAAAGTAGAAAAGAAATTAAATTAAAGGAATATTGAACCTGGAATTGAGAAGAAGAAGAAATCCTAAAACTAAGAGAAATCCTAAATCCTAAAACCTAAGAGAGAGGAGAGAGCCTCTCTCTAGAAACTACATCTAAAACCTAAAATTATGAATATGAAAGTTGTATCTATGAATGGATGGATTTCCCCACTTTATAGCCTCTAATCTGTGTTTTCTGGACCGAAAACTGGGTCAAAAATAGCTCAAAAATTGCCTCCAACGATTTCTGATACGTCCAGCACGCGGCAAAGTCACGCGTGAGCATCGTCCACGCGTAAGCGTGGATTGGATTTTTGCCAGGTCACGCATCCTCATGATCCACGCATGCGCGTCGCCTATCTTTGGGGAAGCTATGACAAATTATATATCATTGTGAAGCCCCGGATGTTAGCTTTCCAACGCAACTGAAACCGCCTCATTTGGACCTCTGTATCTCAAGTTATGGTCGATTTAGTACCATGAGGTCAAGCTGTACAGCTTAGCAATTCCTTCAGTTTCTTGTATTCCTTCCACTTTTGCATGCTTCCTTTCCATCCTCTAAGCCATTCCTGCCCTATGATCTCTGAAAACACTTAACACACATATCACAGCATCGAATGGTAATAAGAGGGAATTAAACATAACAATTTTAAAGGCCCAAGAAACATGTTTTCAATCATAGCACAAGATTAGGAAGGAAAATGTAAAACCATGCAATTAGTATGAATAAGTGAGTAAAGAGTTGATAAAAACCACTCAATTGAGCACAAAATAAATTATAGAATAGTGGTTTATCACAATACCCAAATTTTGAAATTAAAGAAGTGAAGACAACCAAGAAAAGCACTAAAAAGGGGATTGTGACCAAGAAACAGAAGACAAAATTCATGGAAAAGAGAAGGTTAATAAAAAGCAATTCAACCCCTACCCCAACAAGAAAGGTAAATCAAGCTAGTAACAATAAAAGAAAGCTTGTTAGGAGGAATTTATATCAGGGAGAACTAATTTTTTCCTCTTCTCCCTTGGAGTAATTTCTTTTAACCAACTGGAAGAAGAGGAAGAAAATTCAAGAACAACCGTCAAGCTAGTGACGTTAAAGAAGCGCTTGTTGGGAGGCAACCCAACGTTTGGTATTTTCTTTTCATTCTCTTTTTTTTTTTTTTGCTTAAGATTGTGTATGTGTTCATGGATTAATTTTGGTGTGCTATACCAAATTTGCATCCCACTGGGTACTTGGCCTAGTTTCACATAGATTATATCACACTAAGTTTGGTGTCCTCACACCAAGTTTGGTGTTGCCACAATCACCATGCAACACATTAGCAATCTAGCTATTCTATACTATTTTAGTTTTTCTTGAGTTTTGTTTTAATCTGATTAATTTATTTTAAATAAGGCCTCTGCATTGCTTGATTTTCTTTCACTTGCTAGTCCTATTTACTCTTATTTCCATCACCATTATTTCTCTTTATTTATTACTTCAGGACAAGCAACCATTCTAAATTTGGTGTTGGAAGCTATGCTCTACATAGCTTAAAATGAGATAAAGAAGATGATGATGAAGAGAAAGGCAAAGAGAGTTAAGGTTGTTTCCTTCCTTTTTAATTATATGCATGTGTGTTCCTCCTTTTAGATAAGCATAATATAACTTTGAATTGTAACATATTGCCTTTATATCATGACTATCATCTTAAAATTTGTGAGTCAAAGCAATTAAGCATCATGATCATCAACAAACAAGGTAATTAAAGAAGAAAACAGCATGAGCATATGAGTATTGGAAGGCTAGCATGACTATTTTTGCTCAAACACATTTGAATTTTGTTTGATTGAAATTTTTATCTAGAATACTTTATAAAATCTTTGAAATTTTGAAAAACCTGAAGAAGCTTATCCATAAATGATCAAGTAAAAAAAAGGAAATGAGAAAGCTGAAGGCTTTGAGTACCAATGACAACTCATTAGTCAAGTACTTGTGGTATTTATGTATTAAGCAAAAAGCTTGAAAACAAAATACTTAGAGTCAAGGCTAGGCTCAAGTGCAAAGCACCCCCTCAAAGCTCAAGGCTCTAAGCATCAATGATTAGAGAGTAAAGAAAAGAAACAAAATCAAAGCTTAAAGAGTTCTCTAGTTATATGCTTGTGGTGCTTATGTATCAGGTGGTAATACTTGAAAACAAAGCATTTAGAGTCGAAGCTATAAAAACAAATGGTGCGCACCCAAGAAGCTAAAAAAAGAAACAAATGAAAAGCTTGTTTCAAGGAAGGAATATAAGAAAAGATTTCATAAAGTGAGCAAAATAAAATCATCAATCATTTGAAATTCTTTTGTGAGTGTTGCATACATAGTAAACTAGCCAACCATGAACATTAAAATTGTTATTCTTCACACCTTGGATTGTCAATTTATATTGCATGATTCTTTGTTTGCTTGAAGACAAGCAAAGTTTAAGTTTGGTGTTATGATGCGTGCGCATCATGTTATGCTTTTCTATGCTTTTTCATATACGAAATAAACACATAATGTTTAATTATGGAGAGTTTTGGTGCTTAAATTGGATATTACTTTGATCCTTTTTATTTCATGATTCTTGTAGGAAATTTTGAGGAAAAGAGAAGCAAAAGTACAAGGAGGAACTAAGAATTGAAGACAAGTGCAAAAAGAATTCGTGGATGCTGTGAACCCTGAGCTCTTTGCACTCCAACGAGAATAACTTGAGTTACAGAGGTCCAATTGATGCGGTTCTAGTGGCATTGGAAAGCTAACTTTCAGAGCTTTCCAATGATATATAATAGTATACTATACCCTTCTTCTCTATTCTGTACGGCCACATTGGTACCTAACTTGGGATTACCCAAGTTAGACACCAGATGAAGAACTTGCACTCCAATTCATTCGCGTATGGTGGCGCCTAACTTGGCTTTTCCCAAGTGAGGCCCCAATCCTCAAGTTAGGTGCCAGCTTTGGAGTCTGCAGTGGTCCCGCGTGAAGATTTTATTTATTTTTTATTAAAACTTTATTTTATTTACAAATAGGAAAAGATATTATTTAGTTTTAGAAAATATATTTTACATTAATTAGGATTAGATATAAAAGAAGACGAGATCTTGACCTAAGCTCCTAATTTTCGTTCCACACTTTCATACTTTTCTCTACTAGGGTTTATTTTCTCCATGAGGAACTAAGCCTCCATTGTTAAGGTTAGGAGCTCTATTTACTTTGATGGATTAATAATTATTTGTTCTTCTACTCTTGATTAATGTTTTGATTATTGTTTAAGAATTGGTTTCGTTCTTCATCCTAAGAATTAGTGATTATTGAGAAATAACTCTAATTTAACTTTAATTCTGTTTAAATCTTGGAAAAGTTACATCATTAGAATTACATCTTGAAATCAATTCCTCACAACTCTCTATTTATCTGGATTTAATGCGATACGTGATATATAATCGTCTTATTTTTGGGTATCTAGGGTTTGTGTGGCTCATAAACTAGAATTGAACTTAATCTTATAATTCAATCAAGTGACCAAAGAATTGGCGGTTGATTGAGTTACAGGAGATTAACTTACTAAGGAATTAGGGTTTAATCACTTAAGCTTTGCCATGAACATAATCTTTGTATGATCAAGATAGTTAACATTGAATATTAATCTGGAAATTTAAATATCTCTAACACCTTAACTATTTTTATCATATTATTTTCTTAACCAATTTTAGTTTGCTCTTATTTAATTTTCTATTTTTATGTTATTTGCTATTGAAACCCTAAATTTTGATTGTCTAACTAGAATAATCAATTGACTATTGTTGCTTGATCTATTAATCCTTGTGGGATTGACCCTCACTCACCTGAGGTATTACTTAGTACGACCCGGTGCACTTGCCGATTAGTTTGTGGACTTTAAATTCCGCACCAATTACTCTATATAATATGATGTGAATTAATTTTCTTTCTTATTTTTTTGATGATGTTTTAATTACAATGCTATAGAAATATATATATATATATATATATATATATATATATATATATAGTATCATCTATGCTACAATTTTAATGAACAAGAATAAAATCCTCCTATGAAAACTCCCTACAAGTTCTCTCCTATTAAAACTCTTTGAAAACTTTATTTTATTCCCTAAGTTTGCTCTTAGCCTTCCTATATTCCCACAAACCAAGCTAGGATACCCCGGTTAAAGAGTTGCATCAAGAAACGTGTAAGAAGTTTGTGAAGCAACATGTCAAGACGTGAGCTCTCCTCGCCCAATTTCACTATTTTGCTATTCTACTTTTATATATATAAAGATTATGCTTGTTCATGCTTGTTTATTGCAATATTGTTAAATCATGTGTTAGTCATAGGAATTGTATAAATTAAAATATTCATTCCATTCAAATATTTATTAGACAAGAAGACTTCTATTACATTATATTACAAAAGACACCTTTCATAACTTTTTTTTCAAAATCTGTAATACATCACTAACAAAAACACCACCATCATACACACAACTAGCAGCAACAAGTGGGTCATGAATTTTTATTCTGTTCCAGACTACTATAGAACTGGCCAGCAGCCGCACCTACACCATTTCAGCACCCTTACACTTTTGTTCCAGTTTTGTTACCTCGTCTAGTTACCACTCAAAGGAGAGTGGATAGAGCTTCCAGCTATAGTGCTCCCACCTCTCTTCATAGTTTATCAACTAATAATGATGAACGACAAAACCTTGAAAAGAAGAAGAACAAGAAGAAGACAATAAGGAGGAAGGAGGATGAAGACAACTGGAATCTATGATATATGGACACGGGATAGGACACAATACGTGACATGCCAACATACGAATTTTAAAATCTTATAAGACATGAGACACGTGTATATAAAAATATAAAGTATTTTTAGATAAATTCGTAATGATATTTTGTTATTTTATTGATATTAAAGCATAAGTTAATTTTTTTTAGTTATTTTTAATGTCTTATTTTAATTATATTAAAATATTTAAATTTTTTTGTTTTAATAAATAATAATATATACTATTTCTAAATTTATTTTAAAAATACATATTAAGAATAAAGCTAGACACACTGATATGTGATGGTATTTAGATGTGTTAACACGTGTTTGGAGAATAATTTTTTTATTTTTATTAAGACACGTAGAGACTGACAACTCAACGAAGTGTCTATTCTTCATAGACTGGAACTCAGATAAATAATAAATTAAGATTTTAATGATCACATTGGGTACAAATACAACTTGTCATGTCAGCTAACCATTGCAGCATTCAACATGGCAAGAAGGGTCCACATCAATATTCCGTTAGCTGACTTATCGCTGAAAAAGGTTAAAAGGCCAAATTGACGCCCAAACCTAAATTTCGAACACCATTGGAAGAATTTTAAAGGTCAAAGACCAAAATGGATAACTACCTAATTGTCAAATACCAAGTTGTTTCACTCATTTGTTTTCCATTACTTATAACAAATCTGTTACACATTCCAGTCTTATTGTCATCCAAGTACAATCAAGTAGGCTCAACACCAACAAAAATTACTCTCATTAAAAGTGCGTGTAACATGCGCCTGAAACCCCCAACAAAGGTTACCTCTTGCTTTGAGATCTAATATGAAAAACCGTTCACATCTACTCAAAACTGCAACAAAGAAATTTAAAATCTCTCTCAAAATCTCTCAAAAATCTTTCAAATTCTCTGCGAAAACTACATGAAAATCCGGTTCTGTGTTTGAGATCATCAACAAAAAATATAGAAAAAGAACAACAAAGATTTCTCAAGGTACTAACAAAACTACTTGTTCATTATGTTCAGTTTTCTCCTTCGCATTTCTCACATTTCTACTAGTTCGGGTTAGGATTTAGTGGATCGAGTTCGTTCCTTTAGTAAATCGTGTTTCTCTGATTCAATTTTTTCTTTTTTTTTCTCTGTAACTAGGGCATCGTAAATAATTTCGGTTCATTTCTTAGTTTATTTGAAGTTCATTTGGATGCAAAAATGAATTCAATGTGTTTTTATTAATTATTGAGTCTTTTTGACTACTCGTTCAAATCTGAACTAATTTCGATTCATTTGTGAATTAACTGAGGTTCACTTGATGCTGCTCTTAAGTATTGACCAAATTTTTTATTTCTTAATTTTTTCTGGTGCCATCATTAAATAATTTCGGTAGTTTTTTTAGTTTAGTTGAGGTTTATTTGGATGCATAAATGAATTCAATGTATTTTTGTTGATGATTGCGTCTTTTTGACTACTTGTTCAAATATGAACTAATTTCGGTTCATTTGTGAATTTAATTAAGGTTTACTTGATACTGCTGTTAAGTATTGACTAAATCTTTTATTCCTTACAACCAAAATGACAAAAAAGACCATCTCAAAAAAGGAGAAGCCACTTTACAATGTAACAAATGAACCGAAATATAATTATAGTAACACTATTGTGTAATAACAAATTAACCGAAAATTGTGCATTGTATAAATTCAAAAACTCCTGTATTCTATCCAAAATTTAAATTCATAAACAATACAGATTTTAGCAAATAAGAATAAAATTATTTATTATCACTTTATTCAATTGCATTAAATTCCATTCCATTCCATTTGTCTTGAAAGTCATCCCAATTTTTGGGACAAATTATTCATCGACAACACACCTGGACTGCAAATGAACTAAAATTGTGAATTGTATAAATTCAGAAACTCCTGCATTCTATCCAAATTTAAAATCATAAATAACACAGATTTTAATAAAGAAGAGTGAAATTATTCATTATTACTTTATTCAATTGTATTAGATTTCATTCCATCCCATTCATAATTTGTCTTGAAAGTCATCCCAACCTTTAGGATAAATTGTTCATCGACAACACACCTGGACTGCAAATGAACCGAAATATAGTTATAACAACACCATTATGTAATAACAAATGAACTAAAAATTGTGCATTGTATAAATTTAGAAACTCCTATATTCTATCCAAATTCAAATTCATAAACAACACAGATTTTAGCAAAGAAGAATGAAATTATTCTTTATCACTTTATTCAATTGCATTAGATTTCATTCCATTCCATTCAATTTGTTTTAAAAGTTATCCTAACCTCAAAGACAAATTGTTCATCAATAACACACCTGGACTGTAAATGAACCGAAATATAATTAAAACAACACCATTATATAATAACAAATGAACCGAAAATTGTGCATTTTATAAATTCAGAAACTCTTACATTCTATCGAAATTCAAATTCATAAACAACACTAATTTAGCAAAGAAGAATGAAATTATTCATTATTACTTTATTCAATTGCATTAGATTCTATTTTATTCTATTCAATGTAAAATAGTTGAAGAATAAAACTAGATAAAATTAAGAAAGATCCAAATGTCATCTACTTGATTCGATTCAGAAGAATATTTCAAATCGTCCTATTTTAACTTATTTGAGCTTGAATTATTCATTGTTTTAGAACACGCAAAACCTAAATAATTTTAATTACACTGTTTGATTTCCAAAAAAAATAAATACAGATCTTTGAAGAAAAAGAGAATAAAATCTTAGAAAAACACAGAAATCGAGGAAAGAAAACAAAAATCTAAAGAAAAAGAGATAATAATCGGACAAAAATACAGGAGAAGAGAATGTTCATCTTGAAGAGAAACAAATAAAAAGAAGTTTATGTTAAAAATTTGTCATAAGTGGTACAACTCTAAATGACTTTGTTGAACTTGGCTAGTGAAATCACATGGAGAGCATCTCCTTAATATACTAAAACTGGATTTTTTTCCCAGCTCATGGAAGTGAGATGTCGATTCCTCATGAATCCATTTTCCCGCGTGATTCACAATTAATATATATATTGTTCGTGTATGTGGTTTATATGTTAATGCTTTTATTGATTCTCTTTATTATTATTACTTTTTGTGTCTCTTTGTTGCTCTTTATTTTAGTTATATTCATTGATTTCTCTGTATTGATGCTCTTTTTATTTGAAATATCGTGACAATTTGGAGTGTATGTTGTGACCTAAGTGATATTCGCTAATTTAGTGTATGTTTTTAGATGGTTTATGTTATAATGTATTTAAGGAGTTGACTTAAAATTATAATATGATATATAAATTTATAATATGATTTATAGCATGCTAAAATATTAGGACATTATCATATAGATATTTTTTTATTTGGCCATTAGATTCAACTATATAGGATCTTAAAAATTATGTAATTATGTGATTAGTTATTTTTTCATATAATTATTGTATTGATCATTTACATTAGTGAGACTATTTTCATTATTAATATTTATAAATATGCTATTATTTATATAATTGATTGAATCATCTTATTCGTTTAAATTTAATTCTATTGAATTAATTATTCAAGGTGCCATCCCTATTTCTATTTTTAAAGTTTTTTTAATATTATTTAACAAATCTAATAACATAATAACAATTAAAAAAGACAGAACAAAAATTTTTTTAATATAAAAATAAGGAAAAAAGAATAAATTTATTTAATAACTTTTTCAAGATATATATGTTTTTTATAGATAATTACTGTAAGGCATGAAAAATTATTAAATTCTAACAATAATTATTAAGGATAAATGATTATTATAATTAAAAATAATGTTAATTTAAATGATATACAAATAAACCATGCCAAACATAACAACTTAAAAGAGTTACTTTTGAAAGAATATAGTTTATGATATTTAATTTTTTTACTATTTATTAAAAAAAAGCATAATTACTTAACGATATTTATTTTTAAATTCACTATGTATTCAATTTTATTCTTTCTTTCTTTTTTGACAAAATTTTACTCATGATGGTAATTCTTCTAATGATGTAAATGCAAATAATTATATTTTATTTTTTGATATAATTGATATATTATTAATAATAAATGGTAATTAACCCCTCATATTTTTAATCAAAGCATTTTGACGATAGTTTTTATTTATAGATATTAATGGATGATTGTTTCTTTAAAATAAAATGCATTATGATTTTAGGTTATTTCATAATTAACAATAATACTTGATTATTTCTTTAAAAATAAATTGTATTATGATTTTAGGTTATTTCACAATAATAATTAATGTTCATAATATTGAATTACTCTAAAAAATTTTATTTTCTATCGTTAGTAGTTAATCCCAAATTAAAAAAGATTATGTTGAATTGTTGAATAGTTCAAGTATAACCGGAGTTAATTTCGTTTATTTGTTTATTAATATACTTGATTGAAAGCATAAATGATAAATAAGACAAGCAAATAATTAGAAAAATAGAATGTTAGTAATTACTTAAAATTGATAACAAAATAAGTTATAAGGTATTACTTTATTTATATTATTAATAATTAAAAGAATAAAAGATCAGTAATTATTTTTGAAATAGACATTAAATTTAGTTTTATGGTACTAATTTATTTGAGTTGTTAATAAAATTTTATAATTTTCAGATTTATATCTACTCAATTTTTGAATTTTATTTTATTCTACTTTAACAAAAAATTGAGACGTGCATTTTTAATTATTTATTTAGATAGTATAGCGAAATGAGTTATATCAATTATAATTAATTATTGATAATTGATATCAATTAATTGATTGTATTAATTTATAAGATGAATAACGTATAATAATTAAAATAATAATAATAATAAATAATAATAATAATTATTATTATTATTGTTGTTAAAAAAAAACTAAAAACAAAAAGGAAGAAAGGCCGAAGCCATAGGAAATAAAAAGGAAGAATGAAACGTGGGTGACATGCATGAGAATCATATATATACATGACACATGGCCCTTCATTAAAATATTATTATCATTAAATATTTTCCTTAGCTTCCTTTGATCTTTTGGCCGAACACCACAAAGGAAAAGGAGAAAAACATCGTGAGAGAAAAGGGAAAAGAAATCATAGAACCTTGATTTTTAGCGTTCGATTTTTTGAGTTCTGTAATTTTAATAAAAATATAATCTAATAAAAATATTTATATCTTTTTTTTTATATACGTTAGCGTTATTTTTATCCAGTAAAAGTTGAGGGTGACGTAGCTCCTCTTTTATTTTAGTTTGGTTAATTGGAGTTCTAGGAGATACAAACGATTTCTGACGTTTTCTTCTCTAGTGATTTGGTCAAAAAATTTTTCTAGAATTTTCGTTGTTTTAATTTCGTACGAAGGTAGGGGATTTCATTTTGTAATTAACCGTTTTAATCTATGAATGCTATGGAAGTCTAGTGAATATTTGCAAATAATTTATGATTGTTTGGAATTACTGAATGATAAGTTTGAATTATATTTGTGACTGAATATGATGAATATGTATTTGATTTATTGATTGTTTAAGAATGCTGAGAATTCTTATTGTTGAGTTGGAAAGTCAGTTTGATTAAATACTATGTAAAATGATTTTTTTGGGTTGGGGTTAATTTGATATTGAAAATAAATCCGCTTTTGGAATCGATTTGAGATATTGGGAATGAGTTCTATTGATTTATAAAAAATGATTCTGAGGATCGGTACAGATTTTGACATTGGAATTGGTTTGATTTGTTGGTATTGAACTGAGATTTGAAAATGATTTCTGAATTTAAAAATGTTTGAAAAAAGGTTGAAAATGATTCGGTTGGGACCCAAAAAGGGTGGCAGAGTCTGAGATTTAGAGGAGATGCTGTCAAAATTTTATTATGAAACTTAAGACTTTGTTTGAAATATTTTAGAAAAAGGTTGGACTTGAGAAATTGTATTATTTGGATTTTGATTTATTAAGAAAAGATGTACATTTGGGTTTGATTTACTAAGAAAGACTTATGTTTTGGGTTTGATTAAAGAACTACATTTTAAGAAATTCTGATTCAAAGAGTTTGTTAATTTTAAAGAACGAGCTTGATTGACGTCCTCCCTAAAGTCTTAAGACCTTACCGTGAGATTTACTTAAAAAATGATTCTTTTAGTTTTTGAAAGAGGTTTAAATCTGAAATGATTTTGAAGTTGGTTTGGAAAAAATCATGGTTAAGTAAGAACTGATTTTTGTATGAAAGAAGAACTTATTGTAAGTAAAGTGGTCTCGAAGGTTTGGAAAAGGTTATACATAGTGGTTTTGGTTTTAAATAAAAATGATTTGAGTTCAGTTTAATACGAAAGAAAAGAAGAAGAAGAACGAAAAGTAAAAGAAAGAAAGATAATTAAAGGAATCTCTGCCACAGGAGAGCAGAGAACAAAGATTAAAGAATATATTAACTAAAAGGATCTTTGCCACAGGAGAGTAAAGAATAAAGATTAAGGGAATATATTAATTAATGGAATGACTGCCACAGGAGAGCAGATGTGACACTGTTTGGGCCTTAGTGCCAAATGTAAAGTGAGGACACCCATACACTGAGAACTGTTTTCCAGATGTACACTTATTGATTTGGAAAGTCACACTGTATGCGGCCTAGCCGTACGACTTATAAGCACACTGTAATATTGTATGCATCTGGAAAGCCATATTTGAGACTTGTGCCCGAGTAATGTCGGGAGTGGGTAGGCAACGGACACATGAGCTCATGGCCTGCGTTAGGAATAGACATGCATCATGTAGTTTGCACATTTGCATTTGATTGTGTCTGCTTATCTAGTTTCTCTGTGATTGTGTTGTTTGTCTTATTGCAATTTGTTTGTGTGTTGATCTGTTTCTTGTGCTATTAGTTGGTGTATTGAGGTGACTGAGAATCGAGGTTGTGATTGAGAATTGTTTTAAGTTCAGAAATTTAAAGAAGGTAATTAGTTATATATAGTAAAAGTAAAAAGTATTTTCAAAGGTTTAATAAAATAGTTTTATTGAGTAAGTTAATTATTTGTATTAAATTCATTACTTTTACGGCATTTTCATTTCCTACTGAGCACGTGTGGTTTGTTCTCACCCCAAAATCTTTCACCCTTTCAGTGACAAGTTCGAAGGTTCAATATGAAGTTGCGGACGAGTAGTAGATTTACTTGTGATTCCTGTTATTTTCATAGAATTCCCTCACCTTTATTGATTAGGATTTTATTTTATACAGAGGGATAGAAATTGTATCTGAGTTACATTTGAATTCTTGTGTATAATATTTATTATTATTAATAATTATGTGATTATTATTACTTGTGTTCTTTGATGTATGATTTTGATTAATGAGAAACAAAATTTTCCAGCATTTTCTATAAAACTGAAACACGATATCGAACTAAAGGCTCAATATTAAATAGTAAATAAAGAAAACAGATTAGTAATTCCTTACTTTTGGTATGATCATGACGTGCTAAAAATTAGGGTGTTACATAATTACATTAATCATAACTTCAAATATTTAATTTAATTAGAGTAAATATCAAATTATTTTAAATTTTGTTTGATTCATTCAACCAAATTAATTTTAACTAATTTATTATTTAATTTGATCGAATAAATATTAAATTATTTAATAAATAATATATTTTTTAAAATATTATTTTTGAAATTTTTTAATAAGATCGTATTTTAATTTTTCTCTTTCATTCTTTGTATTAATTAATTATATTAATCTTCTATTACAATATATTTTTTATCTACTCCTCAGATTATCTTTTCTATCTTCTTTTACTTTTTTAATTGCTCTTTTTACTTTATTTTTAATTGTTTAATTTACTTTTACTTCTCATATATAAATTTATTATAATTCATCAAGGTTCATTTTGAATTTAAGTGATTTTTTAGGTTATATTTTACCATTGATGCTTTTATTTTGTTTAGTGTATTTTTTTGAGTCTGTGTTTAATATAATAATCTGTAAATATCTATTCTATTATATAAAAATTAAATTTCTGCACTTAATGATAAAACTGTCATAACATGTTTCTGATGGTATTTTTCGGTTTATTTCTTTTAACTCATTAAATTTATTTTATTATAATAAATTAATTATATCAACTAATTGATTTAGTTAATTTTTTAAATATCATACAATTTATTATAATTTCTATCAATCAATTAATTGTAATTCAAATTGAATAATTATTTTGTTACGAAATTATTATTTTCTAATCTATTTATGGACAATATATATATTAATTATAATCACAAATTAAGCTATTTTATATTAAATGACTTATATAATAGTCATCTCATTTATTATCATAAATGCTGAATTAAATAAGTAATTATTACTTTTGATTTAGAATTAACTGAGAATAAAACGAGAGATACTATTTTATTTGGCCTTTCGAGTTTAATGTGTGTCACATTCAAATATAAATAGTAAATAAAATGAGAGATACTATTTTATTTGGCATTTCGAGTTTAATGGGTGTCACACTCAAATATAAATAGTAACTTCCAGATTTTGGTCTCCAACACATCAAAGTCACCTCCGTAACTCTTTCCATAAAAGGAATTGTGATTCAACTCTATCAGGGATACAAAAGGTTTTCAAAGAACAAGGGAATGACTCTAATCTATACGTGTTTAAAAATGTATTTAAAAAAAATGTTAAAACAACACTATTTAAAAAAAAGAAAAGATACGTGAAAAAAGGAAAATAAAAAATAAAAACATCACTATTAGAAAAAAACTGTTAATATGCGTATGAATAGAGCCGAGATTGAGAAATATATATGGATATAAAAAATAAAAAATTATTGTAGATTGTTGAATAAAAAATAATCATATATATAAAACGAAATAATTATAACAAAAAATAATTAATATATGTGATTTAGATGTTTTTAATAACCGGTAACATAGAGTTTAACAAAATATAATTCACATATTTTTTTATTTATGTATATCGTAATATATATATATATATATAATTATTTAACAAAATTAATATATAAGATTATGGAAAGTCTCATCTAAATTTAACAAGAACAAGATGACTTACATATAGAAATAGTTCTCATGGATAATAAGGTAAGTTGATTATTTTCCATGATTCTTTCAAGTGATGGTAGGTCCATTTTATAAATATTTTTTCATATTTTAAATTTATTTGATAAGTAAACCCTTGCACGAATCAAAAACAGTGCAATTTTATAGATTTATAAGTGCTAATAGTCTTTCTATTTAATTTGTTTTCAGTGTGATAATAGTCAATATAGTTGTTGGTGAATTTAACTATTACTATATTATTTATGAGGGAAGATCTCTCGTGGCTAAAATTGTGGTGGCTAAAGGTGACTTTTTATTGACCAACAAATATTTTGTTGACATTTGGTGGTGTTGAATAATGCAAGAGAAGTGTTGGCCAAGAACAAAAGAATAAGTGCATGTCCAAACACTGTTTTTTGTTCATGTGAGTCATTAATTGTTTTGATCAATTTTGTTTATTTCTTTAAAATTGTATAATAATATGTAATTCACATTTATTTAAAAATAATACAAAAAATTATTTGAAATTATATTTAAATTAAGGTTTAATTACTTTGTTGGTTCCTATAGTTTCACGAAATTTTTAATTAGGTCTCTGTACTTTTTTTCCTTTTAATTGAGTTCTTGTACCAAATTTTTTTTCAATTGGATCCCTACACTTTTTTTTTTCTTTTATTTGGGCCCGTGCACCAATTTTTTTTAGTTGGATCCCTATAAAATTAAGTCAATTACTTTCAAGAGATACCTAATTAAAAAAATTAGTGCAGGAACTTAATTAAAAGAAAAAATAGTGTAGGAACCTAATTGAAAATTTTGCAAAACTATAAGAACTAATAGAGTAATTAAACCTTAAATTAAATATTATTTTAAAATTTTAAATATAACTCTAAATATAAGTGCTAAAATTTAAATTATATATTCAAACTATATTTAACTGATTATATTTAAAATAAATTTAAAATTTTAAAATAATATTTAATTTAAAGTTTAATTATTCTGTTGGTTCTATAGTTTTGCAAAATTTTCAATTAGGTCTCTATACTTATTTTTTCTTTTAATTAGGTCCCTGCACCAATTTTTTTTCAACTAGGTCTTTCTTGGCAGTAATTGACTTAATTTTATAGGGACCCAACTAAAAAAAATTGGTGTAAGGACCTAAATAAAAGAAAAAAAAAAGTGTAGGGATCCAATTAAAAAAAAAGTTTGGTGCAAGAACTCAATTAAAAGGAAAAGGGTAAAGTACTAAATTGGTCCCCTATGTTTGGGCGTAATTCTGTTTTGATCCTTAAGGTTTAAAATGTCCTATTTGAATCCAAAAATGTTTCATTTAGCATCAATTTAGTCCCACAGTGAGGTCAAAGTTAAATAATTAACGAAATGTCCTACATAACAACAGTACAAGAACAAAATCGATAATCTACAGAACATATACAAGCTCCAGAGACACAAAATCAACTGATGATGTATCAATACGTTTATTTATTATTTTTCTTATAATATAAATAAAATATTTTCTATAGAACTAAAGAGAATGATAAATAAATGTATTGATGCATCAACGGTTGATTTTATGCCTCTGGAGCTTGTACATGTTCTCCAAATTATCGATTTTGTTCTTGTACTGTTATTATGTAGGACATTCCGTTAATTAGTTAAGTTTGGGACTAAATTGATGCTAAATGAAACTTTTGTTGGATTCAAATAGGACACTTTAAATTTTAAGGATTAAAACAGAATTACGCTCAAACATAGGGGACCAATTTAGTACTTTACCTAAAGAAAAAAAAATACAGAGAACTAATTAAAATTTTTACAAAATTATAGGGACTAATAAAATGATTAATTTAAATATAATTTCAAATAATTTTTTTATATTATTTTTAAATGAACGTGAACTACATATTATTATACAATTTTAAAGAAATAAACAAAATTGATCAAAACAAAATGACCCACATAAACAAAAAACAGTTTTTGGACATGCACTTATTTTTTTGTTTTTGACCCTAACACTTCTCTTACATTATCTAACACTATTAGATATCAACAAAGTATTTGTTGATCAACAAACAAAAAAATCATCTTTAACCATCACAATTTTAGTCACCAAAAACTTTTTCTATTTATTTATGATCGCATTCAATATATATATATATATATATGAAGAAAGTAAATTATTAAAATCGATTAATAACTATTTTAGAGTTAATCCAATTAACACTAAATTAAAAAAAAAAGAAACAAACAATGCATAACATGTTACTTTTTTATTAATCAAATTATTATAAGTCAAATTAATTTTAAAAAATAATTTAAAATTATAATTTCAATCTTATCACGTGCATGGCACGGGTAATTACTAATTTTATCACCGTATATCACGGCTAATTACACTTGTTTTATACTTATAATTGGAGGGTCTATGGTGTGCGAATGCTGAGTTATCCATTCCATTGCATCTTCAGCAATAGCGAATCGTCAAGTAACAATGAGTGTGTCTGCTGCTTCGTTGCCGTTAACGAGTTCGGCGCCTCCTCCCCGTGCTCTTTCTTTTCCCTATTTCAAGTCCTTTCATTTCCCCATTCGCACCCCAAACCACAAATTCTCCAAACGACTCATTGCCAATGCTGACTTCTCATCTTCTGCTCCAACTTCATCTACAGTTGAGGAAGAACAAGAAGAAGAAGAGAGCTACCAAGTTCTCTCGGCTATGAAAAGTGACTACAATGACATAGTCATTGTTGACACCCCAAAGTCTAGAATGCTCCTCCTTGATTCCACGCGTACCCCTCTCTCTCTCTCTCTCACACACACACACACACACACACACACATACACACAAGCAATTGTTATTAAAAAAATACAAACTTTACTCCATAGATGATGATCTATGTGTGAAAAGTGTTGGAATCGGTTCTCCCTCTATATGTTTGTGTAGGTGTGTTTTCCTTTTCTTCTATTTGGATATGATTTTCTATTTTTTTTTCCGTCTTAAAAGTAGGAACTGTGAAGCGTTGATGAATTGGGTGTTAAAATCTCTCAAATGGATCTCTCCTTGTGTGATTTTTTTTCTCAAATTGGATGGTCATAAGTGAAAAGTGTAAAAGGTGCCATGGAATTTGTGTTGTTTGTGGTAGCTGATAAGTCTCTGAATTTCTGTTTCTTTTGATTGTTGCAGATAATGTTCACAGCATTCTTTACAAGGAGCAAAAGTGGACTGGTTCCTACTGGGTATGTATGTATGTATGTTCGTTGCTAGCTTTGAATACTCAAAGTGTTGAATAGAGTGCTCATTGTTCTATGAATGTGAAGAGTGGCATCATGCATTCTAGCTGACATGTTTAGTGAAACAAATAAGTACATGATGCAATATCGATATCGAATCAGATGAGAAACTTCTCTATTTGGACTTAGTTGCCACTATCAAGCTGTGAAGTAATAGCAAATTGTAGATTCAATTTTACTTAATGCGGTCTAGGTTCTTCAGTACCAAGTTATAAATTTGGGTAAAGTACTAAATTGGTCTCCTAGGTTTGGGCGTAATTCTATTTTAGTCCTTAAGGTTTAAAGTGTCCTATTTGAATCCAAAAAAGTTTCATTTAGCATCAATTTAGTCCCACAGTGAGGCCAAACTTAAATAATTAACGGAATGTCCTACATAACAACAATATAAGAACAAAATCGATAATCTGGAGAACATGTACAAGCTCCAGAGGCACAAAATCAACCGTTGATGCATCAATACATTTATTTATCATTCTCTTTAGTTCTATAGAAAATATTTTATTTATATTATAAGAAAAATAATAAATAAATGTATTGATGCATCAACGGTTGATTTTGTGCCTCTGGAGCTTGTACATGTTCTCTAGATTATCGATTTTGTTCTTGTACTGTTGTTATGTAGGACATTTCGTTAATTATTTAACTTTGACCTCACTGTGTGACTAAATTGATGCTAAATGAAACATTTTTGGATTCAAATAGGACACTTTAAACCTTAAGGATCAAAACAGAATTACGCCCAAACATAGGGGACTAATTTAGTACTTTATCCTATAAATTTTGATATAAAAAAAACGTCTTTTTGGAATTATTAATCATGGAAAACTTAGGTCCTTTAAAGTCCGCAAGTGTGTAATTGGGAGAATGTAGGTGGTTAATTATCATTGACTTGATATCTTTTGTTTGTTTGAGAAAGTGTTTCCAAGATTTTGTGAAGACAAAATGTAAAATCAATAAAATGTTGTTTTCATTTTCTGTTTCACTTTCTTGTTATAAAATTTTAGAAAAAACAGAAGACATTGAAAATTAAGATGACAATGTAAATGAAAATGAAAATGAAGACCTAACAGGTCTTACTTTTTCACTTTACATACGTGCTCACTTTAGAGAATTCAAATCCAATCATGAAATAGGGAAATGACTAGTGAATTTTGCTATCCTGTAGCCCTGTAATGTAATGCCAGAGATTTGTAGATATAAATGAGTAAATTATATTATCTCTGGTTGTCATATTCTTTTTGTTAGAGAAAGGTACAGTTATGCAGATGAATTTAGTCATTTTTCTGAACTTTTGTTATTGGTATTTAACATCACAATTTGGCATGCTTGTATTGATGTGTACATAAAGCATTAGTTATTCATCTCAGCTTCTCAGGAGTTTTTGAACTCATTGAATTAAACAGGATGAATTTGCCAGCTTGCCAGCTATTGTTCCTAAAGGTCCCATTGCTATCTTAGGTTTGGTAATTGATTTAATTCTAAGATGGCATATAATTTTTCTTGTTGATTTTATACCATGGAATTCCCAAAATGTTAATCGGCTTATAAGTAATATGTACCTTAAAATCCTTCAGGGTGGTGGAACTGCTGCTCATTTGATGCTTCACTTATGGCCTTCACTGCAGCTTGAGGGTTGGGAGATTGATGAAATCGTAATATATGCTTTCTGCAATTCAATTTTTGATAAATTTATAGTTTTATACAGAATTTGCTTGCTTTACCGCACAATTTAGGGATAGTTTGAAACTTCTGACAAACATTAAGACAAAAATAATACTTTACCAAAATTTAAAGTATTAGAGCCTATAACATCGAAGAATGTGGTGAGACAAGATATCTTTAGGAACACAACTGTCATTTCTCAACATTGCAAAGGCAATGCCAGTAATTACTTTCCAGTAAAATCAGAATTACCAATATGCCTTTTTCTACTTGGATGTTATTTAGGAATCTGTTCTTGCACTGCAAATTGAGATTATTGATATAGTACTTTCATTGTTTTCGTAAAGAATTTGTCTTCATTGTCAATCGACTTTTGACCCTTCACGGTGTCAGTAGCTGACCATGCAGCATAAGTTGATCATGCTGCATAAATTTAGTAATTAAGGAAAATTTTGAAGATTAATAGTTAATACCGCTGATTTTGGTGGCTAAACTTGCTAAATTTGTTTTGGTTTCATAGGCTGATTCTATCATTTAACTGTACTTGGATTTGGTTCATTGGTTGCATACTTCATTATTTTGCTGAATGAACAGTACACTAAAGAAGAAAGGAAGTCAATTTAAAGATAATCTTGTACCATTGCCTGGCGATCTTCATTTTCTGTTACTTAGACGATTCCTTTAGAACAAAAAACAAATAGCATTCTTTGGTCCCTGATGCATTGTCCTCACCTAGTTGATGTTTTCTTCTCTTTCCCCCTCTTTTTCTGAAATATCAAACATTTCAGTTGATTGATAAAGCGAGAGATTATTTTGGCCTATCTGATCTTGAGAAGACAACAGAAGGTGGTGGCATTTTAAATGTTCATATCGGTGATGTCTTCATTCCATCAGAGAATTTATGCAGAAGATATGCTGGTCAGTCATCCATATTGTATATTGTACAGAAACCAACTATCATATGATTTCTTGTATTATTTTCTTTTTCAAATTCTAAATTACCTTATAAAAACTAGTTTTTAAATTAAATATGTGCAAACAAGAGTCCCAAAATGTCAAACCTATGCATGTCTAATGCATAGACACAACACCCAAATGGTGCATCTGTAGTTTATAGGATGCGTAGTTGAATTATAATGTGAATCGTTCTTTTAGTTCATGCAATCGCAACATGCCATTTAAGATTCTTTTTCAATTTTTTTTCTCCTCATTTACTTATAGTGGATATTTTTTTATAACTCTGGACCAACTTATTGTCAGGCATTGTAGTTGACTTGTTTTCTGAAGGAAAAGTTTTGCCTCAGCTGGAAGAGGTATGTGACTGTTGTTTTACATACATATTTACATTTTACCTGATTTTATGAAGTTCTCTCCAACCAGATGATTGCTTCTGTATTGTTGTTATCTAATTAATAGTCAAACTTCTGTAGATTAACTTGTATAGTTCAGGTCATTCCCTTGTATGGGATAATTTGGGCATGTTCATGCATGTTTTCCGCCACAACCGTGTCATGCAAAGAGAGGGACGAAACTCTTGCAGAGCCTTGCTTTCCATGTACAATGTGCTACAAATTTTGTGATGAGCAAGGTCTTTGTTTCATAATCTACCTTCACATGATATGGTCATGGAAAAACCGATATGATCTAAAATTCGGGAGTTGAAACAATTCCTTTTGTTAAACTATGGACTAAGGAATCAGACAACATTCTTATAATGCTCTAGAATAAAATAACAATTTATTAATTGTGGATGTGTATTCTCACAGTCATCTGCCTAAGTGATTAACTCTTTTTTCTTGAGATTTTGAGGGAAAGAAAATCGAATATAGATATGACGCCGTAATTGCATTATGTTTTGCACTGCCTAATATGTTTGGCAGGTAAGTACTTGGTTGGAATTACAGGAGAGATTGATGCCTGACGGTCGCTTCATGGTGAATTGTGGTGGCATTGATGGGGAATCCAGTCCAGAGTCTTTATTAAGTGATGAGACATGGCTACTAAATCCAACATTGAAAGCACTATCCAAGGCATTTCCTGGACAAGTAAGCTGTTGCTTATAGCAATGTGTCTATCATTGTTGGATCATTGATTTCGTGCATTACGCTGCCATAGTACTTAATAAGCTATTGCTGAATTATGGATAAGTTGAAACTCGAAAGTAGAAAGGTATCTATTCCCTTGTTAATAGGCTTGTTGAGCATATGGGACTTAGATAGGAGAGGAAGAACCGAAGAAGGGAAGCCATATATTATTATGATGATGATATATTACACCCCCTCTTGATTTACAAAAATGTTATTTGTATACCAAAATCAGCCACCAATATATTTGTGTATAAATACATGTGTGGTTTAATTTATTTTCAATGTGTATTTGTATTCCCACATGTATTTACACTAGTGTCTGATTTTAGTGTACACGTAGCATAGTTGCTTTACTTATCATACCTAGGTGATCACTACTCAGTGATTTTATAAAATATACATATTGAGTGCCATATAACTTAAATCTCGAGAGTTTAGTGTTTAGTTTTAAAAATGGAGGAAATGTAGTGTGTAATATCACCGAGTAATGCTACATGACTAACAAAGTATATCATTTTTGGCCAACACTTAATAAAGGTATTTTTATACTAAATTCTAAATCCTAATAGTATAAAAATAGGTCTAATTACTCTGCTAGTCCCTATAGTTTTGTTAAATTTTTAATTAGGTCCTTATATTATTTTTTCTTTCAATTGGATTCTTGAACCAATATTTTTTTTTTCAAATAGGTCCCTACGGTGACAAAAACGTTTGGTTTATTGGAATATTCCATTCCCAAATTGTAGATACCCTTACTTTTTTTGAATCTCTAATTGTCTTTCCGCTTTTATTTTCACAAAGACAAAACTTAACCCTTTCACTTCTCATTTGTCCTCCTCTCCGTCTCCCTCCTCCCTCTTCTTCTGTCTCTCCCTCGCCCTCTCCCACCCTCACTCCTCCCACCTCTGCTGCACCCCTCCTTCCCCCTCCCTCCACTTCGATTTCACTTTCACTCCTTCCAATTTTGCCGCACCCCTTCATGGTATTTTGGTCTTTGGTAGTTTGATATTCAAGAATTGTTGACTGACTTTGATTACTTTTGTTATGTACATTTTGATGCAAAACCTAACTGCAGTGTACTTACACTTGATCATAACCTGAATAGAGTGACAATTACAACAGAAGATGTACTAATTACTGGGACCATGGAACAAAAACTTTTCATTAAATCTTTCCCACTCAAGAGCATGCTGTACGCATCTGCTAATATAAAGAGCCCGACACTTATGCAATCATTAGTTGGAAATTTGTGCAAGAGACACATTTTGTTCATTTGCTGGACGACAAGCTACGGTTTCCTATCAACTTTTCCGCTTAAAGAATATGAGCATGGCTGTTCTTTGGCGAGTTGTTTTTTTGTTTTCATCTTATAATCATGTTGTCTATCACTGTGTTGGAACATCATATGTGCTGCCTAGGGAAACGAACCTACCAAGGTAAGTTGACAAAGCTTTGTGGTTGGTAAAGCCTAAACCCTAAGGTTTTTGGTAAGTTGACAAAAATCTACTACCAAACCACAATGTTTTGTCAACTTACCTTGGTAGGTTCATTTCTCCAAGCAGTACATATGTTGTTCCAACATAGTAATAGATAACATGATTACAAGATGAAAAAGAACAACTCGCCAAAGAACAGCCATGCTCATATTCGGAAAAGTTGATAGGAAATTATAGCTCTTGTCGTCCAGCAAATGGACAAAATGCATCTCAACATCTTGCACACATTTTCAACTAGTGATTTCTTAATGTCGAACTCTTTTTGTTGGAAAATGCATACAGCATGCTCCTGGAGTGGGATAGATTTAATGAAAAAATTTTATTCCATGGTACCAATAATGAGTACATCTTCTGTTACAATTACCACTCTGTTCAGGTTTTTCATTAAAATGTACATAACAAAAACAACCGAAGTCAGTCAGCAATTCTTGAACATCAAACTAACAAAGACCAAGATACCATGAAAGGGTGCAGCAAAATCGGAAGGAGTGAGAGTGGAATCGGAGAGGAGGAGGGGGAAGGAGGGGTGCAGCAGAGGTGGGAGGAGTGAGGGAGGGAGAAGGAGAGGCGGGAGACGAAGAGGAGGAGAACAAGTGTGAGGATTAATTTTGTCTTTGTGAAGATAGAAAGGGAGAGACAATTAGGGATTCAGAAAAAGTTAGGGTATCTTCAATTTGGAAATGGAATATTCGGTTAAACCAAACGTTTTGTCACAGAGACCTAATTGAAAAAAATTATTGGTTCAAGGACCCAATTGAAAGGGAAAAGAAATGTATGTACCTAATTGAAAATTTGGCGAAACTATAAGGATCAGCAGAGTAATTAAACCTATAAAAATCAAGTGTTGGCAAATGTTGATAACCCCTAACATTTCTCTTGCATCATTTAGATATTGTCAAGTGTTTGGATGCTTATCTATAAATACCTCTACCAATTTGACATTTTTTTATGTAATCTTTAAAGTTGCTAACGGTTTGTGTTTGAAATTCTCAGTTAAGCTGGAAAAGAATGCCAAAGGTTAGTGGTGAAAATTTTATGGCACTCACAGGATCCATGCCTGATGTGGAATCTTGGTCTGCAAGTGTCTCATCTCCTCTAAGCACAAATGTTAAGGATTGGAGACCTTGTGGGCAGGTTTCTAGAAATTGATACTAATTTGTTCATAGATAAAATAAAGTGTTTGGTATTTATTTATATATTTTTTGAGATAAGTTTTTTTTGATAGAGATGAGTTATTTGCATAAGTTTATAAAGTAATGCTACACATCTAAGTCTTTTTATGAACCAAGTCCAACAAAGTTAAACAATAAGACTTGGAGTAATTTTAGCTATAAGTGATTTTTGTTATGTTAGACTAACTTGATTGGACTTGGTTAACAAAAAAGACTTGGATGTGTAGTATTATTCAATTTTTATTGGTACACGTTACTTTCTCGTTATGAAAAGAATATAACGAGTATAAAAAACAAGAATAAAAATGTTATATACACACAAAAAATCAGCTACCATCTATTTGCATATAAATATATATGTTGTTTAACATATGTATAATATGTATTTAATATTTTAACATGTATTCTATAATCTATACAGGTTGCTGATTTTTAGTGTGCATATTATATGAATGAAATAAGAAATAGTACATGTATGTGTACTAGTCTTGTGTGCATCAAGAGTGGTGGTATAGCTTCTTTTCTCGTATTAAAAATTTGTATTTTTTTAGTAGCTTTTATTTCTAAAAGTATGTACTATGTTTTGTACACACAAGTAGTGTGTATCATACATTAAAACACAAAAATGTTATGGGTGTGAAAAATGTAATTACTGAATATTTATGTGTAAATATATATGTTGTTTTATACAATTTTTTCAAGCAAATAATTAGCTACTAGAATAATCAAATTTACTATGGTAGAAAAATCAAACCTATAATAGACAAATAATCAAATTTGTTTATAGCAGTTTAAAAAAAATTGGGATTGTAATCAAGGAAGAGTATCTTCTTGAATAGTTTGTTTCTTTTTCCCTTTTTCTTTTGATTTTGCTATTGAATTATTAAGTTTATTGTATTATTGGAACAATTTGTGATTAATGCTTATGAGTTTTATGTTTTGATTTTTTGAGTTGTTTACTTGTGTTGCTTAATTGTTAAATTTGAGTTTATAATTTTCTGCACCTTTAATTTGTTAATTATTTCCATTCTTGTCATGATTCATGAGTGAGTAGTGTTTTAGTTGGTCTTCAGAGTGAATTATCAAGATGAGTCTTGAACTATTGTATTACCTGATTAATTGAATTTGTCCTTAATTTGAATTATATTAATAGACATCAACTCTAGCTATTCCTTCTTGTGGGTTAACTCGCTAGGATTATGCTGATTAATGAGAAAACCCTGACAGAATTTCTATAATTTGGTTCGTTGACTTGTAAGGACAAATTGAATTATGTTCAATTAAAGCAATTTGATGGGTGATGATAGTTAGTCTTGGTTAATTACTCTCGAGCGAAGACTTTTACTTACATTGAATTTTAATTTCTAGTATCATCGATTTAATTTTCTTGCTTTACAACTCAAAATCTCCCAATTTCCATTATCAATTACAATGAACCTTCTTTGGATTTGACTTGGATTGTCTTTTTCCAAACATAATTTCAAAACTCCAATCTCTGTATTGAAAAGGTAAAGTATTATATTTGATTTGCTAATTTTTTTTTCCTTTTATAGGAAAATTATTTTGAAGCGGAGAAAAAACTTAACTAATCCATCACATATAGTTTCAACGTCAAATACTAGGAGAGTAAATGTCATCAAGTTGCCGAGATGATGATAAATATAAATTTTTTGGTAATTTGATGATAAATATATTTGCTATTACATTACTTCACAACGTTTTTGTTTATTGAATATTTTGCAATAATAAAATTAGAGGTTGTTATAACTTAGACTACTATTATGTGATTTTGAAATAGCTTAGTTTATTTTCTTTTATAGGTCATCAGTGTAAATTTTATGAATCATTTTATAAATGATAGTTACATTATTATATATATAAATTTTATTGAATTTTTTTTTTAAAATAAAGGATAAGTTACCTTTATGATATATATCTAATAATAATTGGATGAAATTGATTGAATTATCATAATTAAATTTAATTCTTAATTTAACCTAAATTTTGATAACTTAACCAATTAACTATACTATAACTTTTTTTTACAAATTATAAAATCACTATAGGAATCTCATAGGCTAAAGTATAATTTTTTTTTTCTGAAATTTGACAAAAGTTTCAAAAATACCTCTAAATTTTATTTTGTTTCAATTTTGTTCCAAAAGGTTTTGATTTGTATCAAATATAGCCATAACGGCTAATTTTTCAAAAAATTTAAGACCAATTCAAAAACAATTTCATAAGAATAATCCTCAATACAAGCAAGTCAAGCATAATTTTCATACATTATTGTTAGATTGGTCTTACATTTTTTGAAAATTTAGCTGTCGAGAGTATATTTGCTACAAATCGAAAACTTTTGGGACAAAATTGAAACGAAATAAAACTTAGGGATATTTTTAAAACTTTTACCAAATTTCAGGAAAAAAGTATATTTTACCCGAATCTTATATTTTTTATTTTTTGTTCATACTATATACCTATTAATTAGTTGCAACCACAAAATAAAAAATTCAAACAAAAATCTAAGAAGTATAAAAATTTAAAATTTTCAAAACTTTTTTTATGATAACTCTTTCATGTCTTTCTTTTTACTTTTTCAAAAGTCTTTTCCTTCCCATACCCCATTCAAATCGATGTTCTCTCTCTTCCCATCATTGTTTTTATTAAATCTCTCTTAAATACTTTGTTTAATTCATCATGTAATATAATAATGAAAAATTCACACTAATAATAGTTTAATTTATAATTCACTTTAAAGAATACAATTTGTAAGAGATTCTTAATTATCCGTGAGAATCAAATGCTTTGCAGAAATATTATTGTTGTACCTCCCAATATATTTACAACCACCTAATAACAATGATGATGTGAGACAAAACACAATCTTATATTCACTAACATTATTATTACTTGATGTGATAGATATTATTTATAATTTTCTTGCCACTATAATAATCTTTATCATAATCACTACTATAATTTGATTTATTTAGTTAAGGTTATTTATTTAGTACTAATATTAAGAAAACAATTGAAAAACTAATTTCAATACAAAATCATTGTCAAAATCAGTAAGACAAACACAACCGTGTGAAGCAGTTGGCCTATACCCATTACGGTGTAAAATCGTTGCCCAAACAAAGGCAACAGTAAAAATCATTTTCAAAAAGAGTAATTCTCCATGTACAAGTGATTTTCAATACAAGTCATATAAGTCATTTATATTTACGCCGTTTCACGTTTTTTTGTGCCTCCTTTTTTTTTCTTCTTTCTCCGTGCTTCTTCTTCTTCTTCTTCTTCTTCTTCTTCTTCTTCTTCTTCGTAATTTTTCTCTCTCATTATCATCGTCATCAACACCACATTTCCTCCCTCTTTTTTTATTGAAATTTCTTCTCCACTTTTCGTTTTCTCTTTCTCTTTCATCAAAATCACTAGAAAAAACGAAGAAACATTATTCAAGGTACTGTTTTATTATTCTTCTAGATTTTTTTTAGATTGTCTTTGTCATGTGCCTAATCCTTAACCAGCAAAACATTAAAAGATTTCAAGAAGAAATATATTGTCTCCCCCTATATTGGGTGTATTTCTTAAATCCTTTGGGTGTATTTCTGTAATCCTTTAGATGTTTTTCTGTAATCGTTCGGGTGTATTTCTGAAATTCCATCATCTTCAAAACAATTTCAAAGCTTGATTTCAGAAACCATGAAAATAAAAAAAAAAACAGAAGGAGATCGAAGGCAAAGAGAGAACGCTTTTCTATACAAATCATACAAGTCATTTATATTCACGCCGTTTTCATGTTTTTTTTGTGCCTCTTTTTCCGTGCTTCCTCTTCCTCTTTCTCTTCCTCTTCTTCTTCTTCTTTTTTTTTCTCTGTGTCTCTTCTTCTTTTTCGTAAAAAAGGAAACGAAGATGAAATACACGAAGATGACTCAGTAACGCGCGTGTTAGGCCCAACTTGTAAGACTTGTAAACAAAAATGACTTGTATGTATAGCACTCCTCTTTTAAAAAATCTTCCAAATTTCTATTATACTAACAAAGACAACAGCTTTTTTAATCTTGTTGCTTTAAATAAAAAATTGTTACATATTGTAATTAGTAACAATTATACAATCTACAGATTGAAAACTACTATTGTCAAAATATTCAAGAATGATTTTTTGATGTATTATAACATTTTTTTTCCGTTGTTTAAGACCATAAATATTAATTGTACTGCAAATTATCTACGAACTAATAGCTTAATTATTTTGGGAGTATTTAAACACGTGACTAAAGAATCATAAATTAAGTCACAAAACCTACAGAGTTATATGAATATTAATTCGCGTGAAGTACATCATATATATAATTCTATCATGCACATATGATTGACCCTAGCTGTTCGCTGGACAAAGGTCCACCAGCACAAATTAAACCATCAATTAACAAAGGTCCACTAAGACAACTTATTAGACTCTACAATATACTAATTAAAAATATAATTATATATATAATCCTGTATTTTTAATTAAATTAGTTAGTTATTATAAAATAAAAATAAATACATAATAATACTATACAATAATCTTTAAATAACAAAATTATTCTTAAACAAAATATATTTATGTAATGAACCAAAAGTATTAGAATGATCATAATTTTAAATATTCATATATCTCACATTAAATTAAGCATATTCATGTCTAAATATGCATGAAACCACTTATAGTTTACTACTAATAAATTACGAAAAATCAAAATATTATATCCTACAAAAGTATCTTCTAATAAAAGACATCATTAATCAACTATGATAAACATCTTAAACTTTATTAACATCCCCAAAATTATCCTGCATAATTATAAAGAAGAATAATTATGATTTGAGTAAAGTACAATAAGAAAAAATAGTTAACATCTTAATCTTCTCACTACAAAAAAAATAACTCATTTAACTACACTTGAAAAGTTAAATTATAACTTCAAAAATAACAAAATAAACAAATAGATTTATACATGAATTAATAGCTTATCATAATCATAAAGTGAAAAAAAATCATAGAAAGTGTATATTGTACCTTGCCACCATGACACTATTATTTTTATTTTGACAAAGTCTTCTTGAAAGTTTTAATTAAAAATTTCAATCTGTTTGTTGCCAGGTAAAATTTCAAGAGATTAGACCATATGTAAATATAAGAGTTATAATATATTATACATATAAAAAAAGGGGCAAAAAAATTCTAATATATTATTATTTATTTTAAATAGGAATATTTAATACATTTAAAAAAAAAAAAAAAAGCAAGTAGTAATCAATTTTAAAAAATTGTATAAAATTAATCTTTGGTTGTTCCTAAATTTTGGTATGGTTGAACTAGACGTATCTATCTTTAACTCAGTTCAAGTTTCAGAGTATTCTCATTTCTCTAGAAAAAGTTATGCCTCTCAAAATATGATTTTATTTTAAGGAAAGGGTGCGGTCACAACAGTAAACAACTCTACTTCCAGAAGGCACAATTTTCTCTACAAAACTCGAATTATCTTAAAATTTGGATATAAAATACTAGACATCCTAATATTTTACCCCTTTTTAGTTTCACTTCCAAAGAATTTTAGAGTATTGAGATATGTGGTTTTGAAATTGCTGTTCCAGAATTCGGACAGCATTATTTCTGCAGAAAATGACCATTTTCTAATTAAAAAACATATATCCCAAATCACACATCGAAAAATTCTAAAATTTTAGAGGAACAATCTAGACATCTCAAGGTTTTATAGAAAAATAATTTCACTCATTTTGAGTGGCTAGATTGCTTCCAGTTTTGTTCACAAATTGCTGCTCGAAAGGCCGAACTACTTAATTCTACAACATGTAACCTCGGGTTTTGAGAGATCAAAAATTGATTTCTAGCTTTTCACTCACTCTAAACTTGTATTCTAACTTTTTTTTACCTATTGTGGCTTGTTGGACAAATTAAATCAACCCCAAGTGCTCAAGATTAATAAATCACAATTTTTAGTCATTTTTCATATTTAAGCATACTCATATGAAATCAATAATTTTTACATTTCTCAACATAGCAATCCAGCCACAAATCACTCAAACAATTCACATATATTATCATCAATTTACTGCATCATATATGAAATAGTCCAGCATCATCTCAAGTAATCATTAGCATATATCATCAATTAATTCAATTATGAAACTTGACTTTTAGCCTTTTAACAAATTCTGCACTCTAACAAACAGAATTTTCAGCATCATCATCATTCAATAAATCAAACAGAATATCATTCAATTAGTCACAACCTCAATTCTAACATCCTAATCCTTACTTCTTTTTGTCAATTTTCAACAAAATTCTAACAACATTATAATCAAATTTACATGATCCACCATTACAACAGAGACTTTGTTATTAACAACAAAGAACAACGTCTAGAAGATTGTAACATGTCAATAGAGATTCAGATCAAGCAAATGGAAGAATATTCAAATCAATCTTAAAATTTAACATCATTCTCCTTAATTCTATAGAAAATATTTCATTTAAATTATAAGAAAATTGATAAATAAATATATTGATCCATTCACGGTTGATTTTGTGCCTCTGGAGCTTGTACTTGTTCTCCAGATTATCGACCTTGTTCTTGTATTGCTGTCATATAAAATATTCTGTTAATTATTTAACTTTGACCTTATAGTGAGACTATATTAAAGCTAAATGAAACTTTTTGTGAATTCAAATAGGACACTTTAAACTTTAAAAACTAAATCAGGATTATGCCTAAATATAAAGAACCAATTTAATACTTTATCCTATTATAAAATTATGATACAAGCATAAGAGACGAAATTACTTGGTTCCTTACACCTGCAAGATATTTTGATATTCAATTTAGTAAGAATTTAAAAATATAGAATTAATAAAAAATACCTCGAATTAAAGAATATTTATAGAAAAAACTATTGACATAATATATTACAGTAGAGATCTTATTTAAAATAATAAATAATTATTTTTTTGTTACATATAAAAAT
>NC_029792.2:104287306-104358615 GCF_000816755.2 Arachis ipaensis | reverse complement strand
TTATTTTTTATTTTTTAAAAAAATACCATTAATTTTTTTATAAAAAAATTGGAGAGGCTATAACCCTTCATTATTTCAATTAAGCTCCACCCCTAGTGATATCTAAGCTCTTGGCTGATCGGATAAGTTAATGATTTGCGTATCTTTAATGTGCTCTTTTCTAATTTTAGATGGATGATTTTTGAGTTTAGTCCAACAAAAATAATAGATTTATATTATTGTATGTTTTTTATAATAATTTTTTATTAAAAATAAAATAACAAAAATAAAAAATAATTTTAAAAAATCACATAAAACATGAGTGATATTATTAATTATGAAAGTATCAATCCCACTAAAAATATATGCATTATAAAATATTTAAAATAAAAACCAACACAGATTTTTTTCAAATAACACAAATTTCAAAGTTTCAATTCAAACCACACGCTATATCAATATATCATACGTACTACTATTTATGTTATTATTTTCGTATTATAATTTGTGTGTATCGGGCCAACTCGATTAAAATTTGACTATCGTGTAATTTGTACATAAAGCAGCAGGCGGCCAAAAAATTTTAATATGAAAATATTTTTGAACTTATGCCTCAACATGAACTAAAGGATGTTATGCCCCAGTGTGATGGGTTAGACTTTTTCGTCAACGGTGGGAAGAGTAAATATAATTTTTTAAAAATTAAAATCAAAGTATCTCACACATAGCGAGAAGATGTTTTAAATTTTTTTTAATATTCTGACAAATATTTTCACTAATAGCGAGATACAAATTTTTAAAAATTAAAATCCATCTTATTAGTTTTTTTTTGCTTTTCACGGTATAACAGGATTTGAACTCTCGATATTTGTTTAAGACTAATAAATTAACTATTTTACTATCCCAACTTGATTAATCCATCTTATTAGTTGCAAGAAGCTTTAGAGTACTGTACTCTGCGCGGCCCATTTCACATAATTAGCTTTTTACTGCTCAAACCAAGTATTTAAATATCCATTCTAATTTCTTTAGAAATTAAAAGTCACTTGAATGGTATGAATAACCAATATATTTTAAGTATAGGTTCATTAAATTTATACTGAACGAGTTTGATTTTCATACTTTATCAAACTTAAAAAAAAAACACAATATAATTTAACTAAGTCCTTATATTTTTGTAAAATTTCGGACATAACCTCCCCTAAAAATAGGACTTAATTATCTTTATAGATTTCCTCTATTTCAACAATTTACTGATTTTTTTCTCATTAACTATCAAAATAACAAGGTTCTCAATCCATTCAATTTAGTAACCAAAGTAATATTAATAATATCACCAAAATCTACGACAAACACTCATTATCAATAAATTAGAAAACAACCATAATCAAACCATCATCACAATAATTCCCAACCAAGCACACACCCAACTCAATTCATCAATTAACTACACAAGAAAATTAGAAATTATTTGCAGTTATTCATTAGGCTTTCTTAGCATTCATTAATTAAAATGGTCGATTTTAAAATATATTTCCTACCTCGATTAGTTGAATTCGTAGGAATTAACCATGATAAACCCGCTTATTTTGAATTTACAACAGCAGCAACAACCAGAACAGCAGCAGAGTTAATTCTACGATGGTAATGATAATTGCAGCAAAACAGAAAATTTAAAATGAACAGAAATCAAAAGCAAATACAGACCTGAAAAATTCAAAACAGGGCATATACTAGAATCAAATTAAAAAAAGTGTAGCAGTGACAATAAAACGTGTAAATGGACCATAATCAAGAAAAAGGTCAAACCAGATCAAAGTAGCAGCATCAGACTCATTCACGACAGCTCCATCGTTGGTTTGGTTCTCGGCAGTAGAGGGACGGTGACACGTTCTTCAGTGGCAATCGACAATGACAGTGGCGAAGAGGCTCAACAATAGTAGCGACAGAACCACTTTACAATGCTCTCTTGTTCAGCTCTTCCCAGCGAAGGTAGCGGTGTCCTCGGACAGAATCGGCGATGGTGTTGGCGAGGCTCCTTTCGGCGGCGACAGCTAGGGTTCCAACGGCAGTGGCTCCTTCAACGGCGGTGAGACGCGGTGGCAGCGGTGTATAACAGCGGCAACCGCGCACGACTATGGCGAGGATGAAGCTTTCTTCCTATAACACCCCGATTCTCCACAGAGTTATTTTTGAAAATTCTATGATGAGAAATTCAATAAATATCTAAGAATCACCTCGTCATAAAATAACAAGGCGGATTTAGACTTGATAAGTGAAAAGAATAAATATACCGTGAGAGATAAAAACGTGTCCTAAGCTGAAAACCGTACCAAACAAACTCCACCCTTTCATAATCAAACCGGTTTTTTCTCCATTATAAAGCCACAGTTTTCTTTTTTCCTTTCTCCACATTTTTCTATCAAACATCATAAACACCATATCTTTAATTATTCATTTGAATTAATTAAAAAGGAGTATATATATATCATTAGACTAGTTAACACATAATCAAACACATATTAAACCACTCTTATCCTTGGTTCAACCGAACCATGACCATGAAACTAAAACCAAGAGAGAACTTAACCTTGATTAGTTCTGACTTCGTTCTTCCTCCTCTCATCACCGAATGAAACTAGGAAAGAACCATGGTCGCCTCTTGCTCATTCAATGTGTTGCTTGCATGTTGCTGAGAAAGGGAGCCACGAAGCTTTCTACACCAGCTCACCTCTTCTCCACCGTATATGAGTCAAGCTTCTCATTCTTCTTCATACAACAAAAAATGCACAAACAGAAAGAGAAGAGAAGGACAGAGACGGAGTCAAGAGAGGAAGAGGAAGCAAGAATGGAGGCTGACCGAAATAGGAGACTCCCATATAAGCAATTTTATTTGAGTTCTTCCTGCTGGGTAAGCACCAGCGTCCTCCTTTCCTCGCTTCTTTTTAAATTTTGAAAATTCAACTCTCATTGTGCTCCATTTTCAGTTAGTTTGATCGGTTCCTTCATGAACAACCGCTTAAGGAGAGTAAGAATTCTTCTCTTAATCATGTATGGTTCGGCCAAATGGCCTTGGAGATGTGAGAAATTTTTATTTTTGCTATGTTAGGGTTTCTAATTCAAGGAAGAAGTAGAAATAGAATTTTGAATTTCAAAAGAGGTAAAGAATAGGATATATAGAATATTATGTTTGCTGCTATGTGTGCTTGTGATGATTGATGGTTTATTATGTATTTAATTGAAGGAGTGCACATTGAATTTCTGTTACGATGCAGAAAAGTGAATGTTTAATTATATATGTGCACTTATATAAAGGTGGATTGATGAGTATGAACTCTTGAAGCTATGCTAATCATTCTAGCAACATTGCTTGATTAGTCAAAGGAAAGATAGAATTATGGTTTTAGAGGAATTTTAGGCTTAGATATAAAGTTTGGTACGTGAGGTTGTTAAATTACTTGATGCCGAATTTCTACATATTTGGTAGTGATTTAAAATGAATTCTGGACCATCGTTTTGGATGAATATATTTTTCGATGAATCCTTGATGTGACTTTAATTTTCCATAAAAATTTCAAGAAATTTGGCTAAGTGGTTTGGGAGATATGATTTTTTGAAATTTAGTAATTGCTGTAGAATTTTCTGGTTTTCTAGTTCTGCAGTGTTAATTTCCAGCCACTAAAACTTTTGATTTATTTGATATTTTGAGTTGCTACTAAAGAGATTTTGAAGGTATGTAAGTCTACTTTAATTAAATATAAATTTCATGTCTATATCTATTTTGTAGGCTTAATTAAGTCCCTTGGAAGCTGGGTTGCTTGCTGAAAATTTTGAACTGATTTATGAAAACAGAGCATCACTTCCAATTGACAATTAGTTAATTGACAATTCTGAACTGATTTGAACCTGAAACTTGTTTGTTGTAAAACCTAGGGATGTTAAGTGTATCCTCACCATAATCTACAAGCAACAGATTAGAATTGAATTTATTATGAATTTTACAAAAATAGAGCTGCCTGTTGTTTCCTGAATTTTTATGAGTGCAGCAGTAGATTTTCAAAATTTGTTATAAAATTCAATTCTGATCTAAACGCAGTAAAACCTAATTCAAATTAAAGACTAGGATATCTAGAATGACTTAATTAATAGAGATAGTTCATTCCTAAATGTTTCACGACGTATAACTAAGTAACAAGATAGCAAGGTGCTGTTCCAAAAATCTAGAATAATAGTCTCGGTTTTTCTTCAATAGATAGAGTTAGACTGCCTAGAAAAATATGATTCTTAGTTTTTTAGAAACTTGAGTTCAATAAGAATGCATGGACATAAAGTTTGTGGAAATCTGAGTTCGTTTGTTCTATTAATTATTTAATTAGTTGAAGACTGGTTGCCAAGGAAGGTATTAGGCTAAACAAGCCAGGAAAATGAATAAAAATGTAAGTTGTTCCTAGGAAGGTTTAAAATTAAAAGGTGATGTGGAGGTATGCTTACTAATATGGTGATGTAGAGGTATGCTTAGTTATGTGGTGATGCGGAGGTATGCATATCTATAAGGTGATGTAGAGGTATGATGAAAAGAAAGAAAATGAGAATGAATCAAAGAGATAATTGAAAATGGATAATTATTCATGAGAATTGTATGTTTGAATGGGCCTTTGTGTCAAACTGCTAATGCGGAAGTTCCCACCTTACTAATAGCCTGAGATTACTAATGTGGGAATGTTCGCCTAATTGATAGCACCGTTTCTTACTGTGATGCACATTGAAATGTTATTATGATGAGGCCTAACTGACACGGGTAACCGTGATGCTAAGGTATCCTAACTGACATGGGTTTTTCCATGATGATACCAATGTGCCTAACTGACACAGTAAAGAAACTATATTCGGGGTTCACTCCGTGTACCGTCGGGTTGCGGGTAGACAACCAATGCATGAGCTCTTGGCCTGCACTAGGAACATGCATGCATCATAAATTATTTGCGCATTTGATTGTGATTGTTTATTGTTCATTCTTTCTGTTATGTGCTATCTGCTGGTTAATTTCTATTCTCTGATTCTTGTTTGTATTTTTAAAATGATATGATTTAAAATTTCTCCAAAACTTAAAATAAGATAGAAAAACTAGGAATAACAGTCATAGAGAATAACGTAGAGAGCAACATTAACCCCAAAGGAAGATGCCAAGAAAGAGTTATATCAGAGCTCGCGATACGAAAGTAGCTGAGAGACTCAGCAAGCGAGTTGTTACGATAGAGTCAGAACTCTAGGTTTCACGAGAGAGATGTGTTTTCACGATGTCACCTTATTGGGAACCATATAGGTTCTCACCCCTTCCTTTTCCCTTTTTCCCACAGATGGAAGATTTCGATTTGACTGCCGCCACTAGAGTTATATCTAGAGAAGTACCAGAGGAGCATGTGTTTCCGGACTGATGTGGCGAAAATTGGCAAGTTAAGAAATTATTATAAGAGATGCGTTGCAAGTATAGTTCTCAACCAACCGAAATTCCGCTTATCAATTTAGAAGGGTTGTCACAAAATTAGAATTTAAATACTGGGAGTATGAATCCCAGGTCGTCTCCCAACGAGTTGCAGAAATGTGTGCTATTTTATTAATCAGATGTTTTCTAAAATCGTTTGAGTTGATAAACAGGAAATTAAATCAGAGAAATTATGTAATTTAAATAAAAACCTTGACCGGGAGTAGATTAGTTGGAAGCCCTATCCTTGATGGAGTTCTCTCAAGTTCAATTGATAATTGAAGGTTGTCTGCTCAGTTATCCTTTACCGGATAAAGGAAAGTCAAGCAAGTTGGAAGTCAATTTCTATTCACAAGTTCTAATCCTCTCCCATGGGAAGGACTAGTGTCATTGATTAGAGGGCGACCCAACGCTAATCCCAATTATAATTTTACTCTTGAGCATCCAACTCAAGATCCTCCTTTCAATCAACTCCCAATCAAGTTATGGAACTACTCGCTCATTATGATTGTGAAATTCATAAAATAAGAAGGGAAAATAAAGAAAGACATGATAAATAATAATAAAAAAGATCAATAAAAATAGAAATAGTTCTTGTATTAATAAATTCTAAAAAAATAGTTCAATAGTAACTCTGAATAAAATAAGGATATGAAAGAGTAAGTGACAAGTAAGGAAACAAACTAGAATGATGAAGTCTTAATGGAGGTAATAACTCTTCTCAATATCCCAATTCGAAAAGCAATAAAACTAAAATCCTAAGAACTATGAATGTGTAGAGAGAAAACCTAGAGGAGGAGTAAAATCAGATCTAAAACTAAAATTATGCGGAATTAATGTTGTCTTCAGTCTCTGCATGTTCCCTGGCTCTAATATGCTTTCCTGGGCCGAAAACTGGGTCAAAACAGGGCCCAAAATCACCCCCAGTGAATTCTGCAGATCGCGCACGTCACGCGATCACGTCATCCACGCGTTCGCGTCATCCAGCGTCTTGCCTTGCCACGCGTGTGCGTCGTCCACGCCTTCACGTCACTTGTGCAGTTTCCATTCCATGCGTTCGCGTCAAGCGCGTGGGCGTGTCACTGCAATTTCCTCTATGTCGCGCGGTCGCGTGAGTCATGCGTCCGCGTCACTTCTCGCTGGTCATCTCCTCAATTTCTTGTGTTCCTTCCATTTTTGCAAGGCTCCTTTCCAATCTCCAAGTCATTCATGCCCTATAAAGCCTGAAACACTTAACACACAGATCACGGCATCGAATGGAATAAAGGAGAATTAAAATACATAATTAAAAATCTCTAGGAAGCAGTTTTTCAACCATGGGGTAATTTTGGGAAGAAATTGTAAATACATGCTAATTTAATGAATAAGTGGGTAGAGATTTGATAAAACCATACAATTAAACACTCTAATTAAAGTTGCTTGACCGATCAATCCCTGTGGGATTCGACCTCACTCTATTGTGAATTCTTACTTGACGACAATTCGGTATACTTGCCGAGGGAAATCTGTTGAGAGACAAGTTTCCGTGCATCACCAAGTGAGCTAAAATATGAATCTTTGACTAACTTTCACTTTCACCTAACACACACACACACACACACACACACACACACACACACACACACACACACACACACACACATATATATTCCATGTAACTTAAATTTCACACCTAGCTACCCAAAATTTTTCCTTTCACATTCCATACTCATGTATCAACTTTTATTTTAATTTTATCATATATGCATTGATCTTTGAAATTTTAACTTAGCATTGAGGTAATTTTGTCCCCTTATTTAATTATTGAATATTTTTAGATTTTTTTTGACATTAAAATAAACACAGCTTATCAATGCACATAGAATTTTAATTTTTCTTTTATAATTTCACATGAGTAGATACCCAAATTCCCATTATATTATCATGACATATTCCCTTATTATCTTTTGTTCCCACAATTTTTTCATACCCAATTAACACACAATTCCATCTCAAGTTAACCAAAGATTCAATTGGGATATATAATTATTTTTCCGCTTAAGGCTAGTGATGTGGTGAAATATAGAACAAATGGGATTTAAAGGCTCAAAGTGGCTAACAAAGGTAACTTAAGGGGTAGGCTTAATTTGGATAAGTGAGATAAACAAATAATGGCCTCAATCATACGCAAGCATATAAATATATTAAACATTGGACATATAGGATGAAACAAAATACATATTACAATCATAGAGAAGTAAACACACAAGAATAAAATATTTATGGCTAAATAATGTAACCATGTATTTAGGCTCAAAGTCTCACAGGTTGTGTGTTCTTTAGCTCAAAAATCATATTCCAAATACAAATTCAAGCAAATTTAACATAATTAAAATTAGTGAAATTGTGTTCTAAAAAACAGGGTCTTAGAAGAAACTTACTGTCTTTTCAATCAAGTAGAACATGCATGCAACTATCCTATTACTATGCAATTTATCCTATTCTACAAAAGAAAAACTAACTAAATATCCTATTTTATTGGTGTTAAGAAAGAAAAATTACCTCCGAAAGTCAGGTACTGACTGACCTCCCCATACTTAAGGCTTTGCACCATCCTCGGTGCCATCTGTCAGGAACAAAGGTGGGCTGGTAGTAGTATCTCCACAGTCGGGACCATCATGGCTCCCTGTGCTGGTAAACGAAGTGGAGTCCGGGGTGTCTGAGTCTCTGTATTTTCCTTTAAGTAGCTCCTTGAGGTATGTGAATCGGCGCTTGTTACGGCGCTCTCTCAGCTTTGCTTTGTGTTCCTGCCGATCTAACCTCTCAAGTATCTGGTGGAGCAGTTGGTTTGTTGTAGGTGCTTGTGGTGTTGAAGGAGGAATGTCTTCAGCCGGTTCAGTGGGCTGGCTTGTAGTAACGGCTGGAGATCTGATATATTTCCCGTGAGGGATGTATTGATCATCCCGTGGAAGCATGGCTTTGGTGTCTCCAGCTCTGTAGGAGACTCCGGCTGCTGAAACAAGATCTGAGACCAAGGCGAAAAAAGGTAAGTTGCCCGCAATTTGTACGTATCCCATGGCATTCCGGATGTGTCTTGGTAGGTTCAGAGGCTGGTCCATAAGGATGCACCATAGTAGAACGGCCATGTCTGCAGTGAAGGAGGACTCGTGGGTGCTCGGAAAGACGTAATGGGACATAATCTGTGCCCATACGCGAGCCTCCAAGGTAAGTGCAGAAGCCGATATTCCCTTAGGTCGGGAACGATGGTATCCGTAGATCCATCTGCTGCCAGGTAGTGCGATAACTCTGAGAACAACGTCCTAGTCAAATTGGTACATCTGGCGCTTGAGTGAGGCTTCTTGAAATGTGTCCAGTCCTTCTAGAGTAAGGGGAAATCTAGAGCTCGTTGAATGGCCTCTTCTGTAATGGGGACCTGTTTCTGACGGACGTAGACAGATTGCAGGGTTAGCAGGTAGAAATTAGAGTAGAACTCGACTACTCAGGAAAGATTGACCTGCCGTGGCTATCTCTGAAGGAAACCCCATTGTCTTCTTTCAATTTGTGGCTCAACAAATTCAGCAATACGGGTTGGGAGGATAAGAAGGTATTCATTGTTGTAACTCCTTTCTGCCAGGATGGGGAATATCTGCTCACAGTAGTGATTGGTAAATCGTGCAGTGTCCTTTGCTGGGAAGGCTTTCTCTTTGTCATCAACCTTAATAATCCTCTTAATTCTTTTTGTTGAGGGCTTGACTGCAGTTGAAGATGGCTCTGCCACTAGAGCTCGTTTGGTTCCTCTCCTTGTTGTTGATTTGGGAGTAGCTTTCTCCTTGCCTTTCTTGGTGGCCATCCTAAAAGAAAGAAAAGAAAAAGTATGTTAAAATATCAAGGGTTGGAGCAAGGAAGAGGGTGGGAAAGGTGGTAATCAATGCACATTAGGAGATGAATGATGTTAACACATGGTCATGACTACATGTGGAAAATCATCAATGGAAATATAGCAAGTGCATATGGGAACAATTAAATGCAAGGTGTTTATTGGCATGCAGGCAAAGGCATGAGTAGCATAGATCAAACATTCAATGTCCAAGTTAGATTACCAAGTCTGTCATACTAACAATCTGTTTGTATTAACAATTATATTTAACTAATAAAATATAAAAAAGGGTTTTGTAAAAAGCAAGCATATAGAGTAGTAGATTAAAAGAAATCTAAAAAAAAATAGTGCACAATGCTATATCGGCGTTTTCACAAACACATAGCATGCATGATAAATAAGCTAATGAAAATAATAAATTGAATGTGCAAGCAACCCCTAAAAAAAATTAATATATAATTACCAAACAAGTCCTTAACAATCCACAAGCAAATCATAAGGAATAATAATGACCCTAATAAATTTCCAACACCAATTAAAAGAAAAAGAAAGAAAAGGAAAACATGGATAATGCAAGTAAAAAGAAAAAGAAAAAGAGAAGAAAACATAAAAATAAAAATAAGAATAGAAAAGTAAGGAGGGATGAAGAAAAGAAAAACCTTGATAATGGTGGTGAGAGAGAGAGAAAGAAGAAAGTGAGAAAGAAGGAAGAAGGAAGAAGGGGGAAGAAAGAAATATGGAGGGAAAAGAAAAAAATAGGATTTGGGGAAGAGAAAGATAAGATATTTTGGCAAATTAGGATAAGCTGTGCGGCGCAAGCGATGCGGACGCGTGGGGTACACGTTCGCGCGGATGGCGCTTATATGAAACGACGCGGTCGCGTCGGTCACGCGGACGCGTGATTCGTTTTGTGCTACTGGCGCGAGGGCAGCCTCGCGCTCGCATAACTCTCTGTTCAAAACTCATAATTGCCAAATTCCAGGTTGACGCGTTCGCGTGGTGGACGCGATCGCGTGGGTGGCCAATATTCGAATATGACGCAGACGCGTGAGACATGCATCCACGTGGTAAGGTTTGTGCGTTCAGCACCAGTCCAGCACCACTCCAGCACAACTTTCGGTCATGCACCCTGTCTTACGTCGATTTTCAGGTCACGCGACCGCGTGGGTGACGCGGTCGTGTGGGGTGATTTATGCCAAAGGCACGCCTCTAGCCACGCTCCCGCGTGACTCTCTGTTCGATTTATTTGCTTTCTTACTCTTCTGCGACGCGGACGCGTCGGCGACGCTGTTGCGTCATGAGCCTCCCTTTTTTTTTAAATAAAAATATGTAAATGTGCAGATGAAGATGCAAACTGAATGCACGAATAATTAAGAAGAGTTATTGAAAAAAAAAAGAAAATTAAGAAGAAATAAAGGAACGATCATACCATGGTGGGTTGTCTCCCACCTAGCACTTTGCTTTAACGTCCTTAAGTTGGATGCTCCACTAGCTCAGTCTTCTGCTGTGGGTGGATCCTCTAAGAGGAAGATCTCTAGCTCCTTGGGTTTCGTCGCCTTCTCACCATGATATAGCTTTAAGCGATGCCCATTAACTTTGATGAAATCAGAGCTTGAAGGATGACTCAGATGGAAGACTCCGTATGGCTCAGCCTTCTCTACTCTATATGGACCTTCCCATCTTGATCTCAACTTGCCTGGCATGAGCCTTAGTCTAGAGTTGTAAAGGAGGACAAAGTCCCCAGGTTGAAACTCTCTCCTCTTGATGTGCTTATCATGCACAGCCTTCATCTTTTCCTTGTACAGCCTTGAGTTCTCATAAGCTTCTAGGTGAAGGCTTTCTAATTCTTGTAGTTGCAACTTCCTTTCAGCTCCGGCTTTCTCAAATCCCATATTGCACTCCTTTACTGCCCAAAAGGCTTTGTGCTCTACCTCAACTGGGAGGTGATAGGCTTTTCCATAAACTAAGCGGAAGGGACTCATCCCAATGGGTGTCTTGTATGCTGTTCTGTATGCCCAGAGTGCATCTTGTAGCCTGGTGCTCCAGTCTCTTCTATGAGGTTTGACTATCTTCTGCAATATACTCTTTATCTCTCTGTTGGACACCTCAGCTTGCCCATTAGTCTGGAGATGGTAGGCTGTTGCCACTTTATGAACTATCCCATGCTTCTTCAGTAATCCTGTTTGTTTCCTGTTACAGAAATAGGTGCCTTGATCGCTCACGATTGCTCGTGGGGATCCAAAGCGACAAATAATGTAGTTTCTAACAAAGGAAACAACAGTGTTAGCATCATCAGTGCGGGTAAGAATTGCTTCCACCGATTTAGAAACGTAATCTACAGCTAACAATATATAAAAATGACCATTAGAATTTGGAAATGGACCCATGAAGTCAATGCCCCAAACATAAAAAATTTCACAGAAAAGAATAGTCTGTTGAGGCATCTCATCCCTCTTGGATATATTACCAAACCTTTGGCATGGGGAACAAGATTTACAAAATTCAGCAGCGTCTTTAAAAAGAGTAGGCCACCAGAATCCACAGTCTAAGATTTTTTTAGCTGTTCTTTGAGGGCCAAAATGTCCTCCACTCTCAGATGAGTGGCATGCCTCTAAAATGGACTGAAATTCGGATTGAGGCACACACCGTCTAATTACCTGGTCAGCGCCACATCTCCATAAATATGGGTCATCCCATATATAATATTTGGACTCGCTTTTCAGCTTGTCTCTTTGATGCTTAGTAAAGTTTGGAGGAAAGGTGCGGCTAACTAGATAATTAGCTACAGGCGCATACCAAGGGACTACTTCAGATACTGCTTGTAAGTTATCAAACGGGAAATTATCATTTATAGGAGTGGCGGTATCCTTAATGTGCTCAAGGTGACTCAAGTGGTCTGCCACTAGATTCTGGTTACCACTTCTATCCTTAATTTCTAAATCAAATTCTTGCAGTAGCAGTATCCAACGTATAAGCCTTGGTTTGGACTCCTTTTTAGCTAATAAATACTTTAGAGCTGCGTGGTCTGAGTACACTACTACTTTAGTACCAAGTAAATAGGCTCGGAATTTATCCAGAGCAAAAACAATAGCAAGAAGCTCTTTCTCAGTAGTAGTGTAATTAGACTGAGCTATGTCTAAAGTCTTAGACACATAAGCAATTACAAAAGGATCCTTACCTTCATGCTAAGCCAGCGCTGCTCCTACTGCATGGTTGGAAGCATCGCACATGATTTCAAATGGCTGGCTCCAGTCTGGTCCTCTCACAATTGGAGCTTGAGTCAGGGCGGTCTTTAGCTTATCAAACGCTTGTTTGCAATCCTCACTGAACTCGAACTCAATATCCTTTTGCAGTAGTCTGAATAAGGCCAGTGCTACCTTACTAAAGTCCTTGATAAATCTTCGGTAAAAACCTGCGTGGCCAAGGAACGAACGGACTTCCCTCACAGAGGAGGGGTAACGTAAACTAGAAATAACATCCACCTTTGCTGGATCTACAGAAATGCCAGTATTAAAGACAACATGTCCTAGTACAATCCCTTGTTTTACCATAAAGTGACATTTTTCAAAATTCAATACAAGGTTTGTACTGACACATCTATCTAATACTCTAGATAAACTATCTATGCAAAGGCTAAAGAAATCACCATAAACGCTAAAATCATCCATAAAAACCTCCATACAGTCCTCAATAAGGTCAGAGAAAAGACTCATCATGCACCTTTGGAAAGTAGCTGGTGCATTGCACAAGCCAAAGGGCATTCTCTTATAAGCATAAGTCCCAAAAGGACATGTAAAAGTAGTCTTTTCCTGATCTCCAGGAGCTATATGAATTTGAAAATAGCCTGTGTAACCATCTAAAAAGCAATAATGTGATTTACCTGACAGGCGATCCAGCATTTGATCAATGAATGGAAGGGGGTAGTGATCCTTACGAGTGGCCTGGTTGAGGCGCCTGTAATCAATGCAGACCCTCCAGGCGTTCTGTACTCTGGTTGCTATGAGCTCTCCATGCTCATTCTTCACTGTAGTGACTCCAGACTTCTTGGGTACCACTTGTACTGGGCTTACCCATTCACTGTCTGAGATGGGATAGATGATATCCGCCTCAAGTAGTCTGGTCACTTTCTTTTTGACAACCTCTAAGATAGTGGGATTCAGTCTTCTCTGGGGTTGACGAACAGGCCTAGCTCCCTCTTTTAAAAATATTCTGTGCTCACAGACTTGAGGGTTGATGCCTTCTATGTCTGCCAAGCTCCATCCAATTGCTTTTCTGTGTTTCCTCAGCACACTGAGTAGCTGTGCTTCTTGTTGGGAAGTGAGTTCCCTTGCAATGATAACTGAAAACTTCTGCTTGTCCTCAAGGTAAGCATACTTGAGGTGTGGAGGGAGGGGCATTAATTCTAATTTCTGCTCATGGTCAGGCTCTGGATTATCTGGGGCTGGTGATAATAGCAAAGTGCCCTCATTGTCATCTGAAAATGTCCCCACACTTGGACCTTATTCTGTGTACTTCTCTTCTAACTCCTCCTGGTGAACTTCAGCCACGGTTTCATCTATGATGTCACACTGGGAGATGGAAAGGTCATCCAGAGGGTGCTTCATAGCTCCATTTAAACTGAATTTCACTATTCTGCCATCTAGTTCAAAGGAATAAGTTCCGAAAAATGCGTCCAGCTTGAACTTTGAAGTCTTTAGGAATGGTCTTCCAAGCAGGATTGATGATGGCCTTCCTGAGTCATTAGGGGGCATTTCCAGGATATAGTAGTCAATGGGAAATGTGAGCCCTTTAATGCTCATTAATACATCTTCAGCAATTCCAACCACTGTAATTATGCTTTTATCTGCTAACACAAAACGAGCTGCCAACCTTTTTAAGGGAGGGAGCCTCAAAGTATCATATATAGACAAAGGCATTATACTAACACATGCTCCTAAATCACACATGCAGTCAGAAAATATCACACCGCCAATAGTACAAGTAACCATGCATGGACCTGGATCACTACACTTTTCAGGTATACCTCCCATTAAAGCAGATATAGAATTACCTAAAGGAATAGTTTCTAATTCATTAATTTTATCTTTATGTATACATAAATCTTTTAGAAACTTTGCATATTTAGGTACATGCTGAATAGCATCAAAAGGGGAACAGTTACCTCAACCTTTTTGAATATTTCTACCATTTTGGGATTAAGTTCCATCTGCTTCCTAGGCTTCCTTGCAATTTGTGGAAATGGAATAGGGAGGCCGTTTCCTGCAGAGTCTGCTTCCTTTGGTGCTTTCTTCTGTGGTTGAGCTTATTCTTCTTCAACCATATCTTGTATGTCCGCTTCCTCTTCAGCATCCTCTACTTCCACCACCTCTTCAGCTGAGGCGTGTTCTGATGGGATTGGCTCCTCCTGATTCCTCTCTTGCAGTGTGGTTCCAGACCTTAGGGTGATGGCATTGATGCCACCCTTTGGATTGAGCAATGGTTGAGAGGGGATTCCACTGGAGCTCAAAGGCTGGTTGTTGGAGTTATTTAGTGATCCAATCTGTGATACAAGAGCTTGCAAGGTAGAGTTCAGACCATTTAGAGTAGAAGTAAGGTTGTTTTCCATGGCCTGCTGTCTCCGATCAATAGATTCTAGTAACTCATCATTAGAAGATAAAGAGGGATAAGTGATCTGAGAGGTCTGTTGTTGGTTGTGCTGTGGTCCCTGGAATTGCCTCAGGTGAGGTGCTCTGTAAGGCTGTTTCTGGTTTTGCTGCCTGTTGTTGTTATTATTCCACCTCTAATTTCCCTGATTGTCTCTGCCTCCTCTGTTATTGTTGTCCCTCCAGCCCTGGTTAGAATTATCTCTCCAACCTTGGTTTGAATTGTCCTGCCATCCATGGTTGTAGCTACCACCTTGATTGTATCCTTGATTGGGGCGGTCATAAAAGTTATGAGTGGCTGCTACAGTGTTGTCTTCCTGCTGGAGCTGCGGACATTCATCAGTATAATGGCTATAATCAGCACAGATCCCGCACACTCTCTGTGGGACTAACTGTTGGCTTTGTTGTGGTGGAGAGGGCTGAGCTTGCTGAGCTTGTTGTTGACTCAACTGCATCTGCTTCAGTAAGTTGGTCATTTCACAGATACTCTGAGTTAGAGCAGTAGTCTATCTGCTAGAAGATACCTCAGCAATAGCTTTTGACTGGCCTTGTTTCTGCCTGTGATTCCTAGTAGATTCAGCCAAGTCGCTAATCAATTGCCATGCCTCATCAGTGGTCTTGTACTTTTTCATAGACCCATTGCTAGCACTTTCCAATGTGGTCTTATCTTGGGGCCTCATGTCCTGTGTGACGTAGCCGAGCAACACTATCTTGTCAATCATATGGTGGGGGCATGCTTGATAAACCCATATTTTATGATATATTTTATGCTTAGTTTGAGTGATTTATTCAATCCTTCACCCACTTATTCATATTAATTGCATGATTTTACTTTCCCTTCCTTATTATGTGATGTATGTGAAAAACATGTTTCCTATACTTTAAAATTAATTATTTTAATTACCTTTATTTCCATTCGATGCCATGATTCGTGTGTTGAGTAGTTTTGGATCCCCTAGGGCAGGAATGACTTAAATGAATGGAAAGGAAACATACAAAAATGGAAGGAAAGCACAAAATGGAGTTTTTGAAGAAACTGGCATCCACGCGATCGCATGGACGACGCGGCCGCATGCCAAGCGCGAAGAAGCAGCGACGCGGCCGCATGACTGACGCGACCGTGCTCCTTCAGCAGAACACATATGACGTAGCCGCATGACTGACGCGACCGCGTGACAAGAAAAACTCCGAATGACGCGACCGCGTGACCCACGCGGATGCGTGACAGAGGCCACGCACCAGAAATTGCAGAAAACGCTCATAGCGATTTCTGAGGCCCTTTTTGGCCCAAATCCAAGTCCAGAAGGCATAGACCAGAGGTTATGAAGTGGGGGAATGCATCCATTCAGAGAGTCACCACTTTTAGTTAGTTTTGATGATTTAGATTTAGTTTAGAGAGAGGTTCTCTCCTCTCTCTTAGGATTAGGATTTAGGATTTCTCTTAAGTTTTAGGAGTGACTATCGATCCCAGGTTCAATATTCCTTTTTATTTACTTTTGCAATTTAATTTATGAATTCTTCCATGTTACAGATTACTCTTTTGAATTAATGTTATTTGAGGTATTTCAATTTAATCTTGCTTTATTTTATTCACATTATTGTTATTCCCATCTGAAGACATTTTTTTATTCCAGTAGATTTACTTTTCTCCTTTTGGTCTTGGTTAAGAAATCAGTAACTCAGGAGTTATCAAACTCAAACATGATTGATAATTGTTATCTTTGTTAATTAAATTGAACTTCAATAATCCCAATCTTTTCTTAGGAAATAAATAGGATCCGAAGATCAAATTAATTAATCCCTTGACCTTCCTTTATCTTAGTAAAGGTTAACAAAGTGGAATTAAGATTCAATTGTCATCATCATTGATAAGGATAACTAGGATAGGACCTCGAATTTCTCATACCTTGCCAAAAGTCTATTTACAATCATTGATTTATTTTACTCGCCATTTAAATTGCTTGTTCTTCATTTACTTTATTTGCTAATTAAACTATTCACTCCTCATTCTCAAAACCCCAATTTACAATCTCCATAACCAATAATAAGAACATACTTCCCTGCAAATCCTTGAGAAGATGACCCGAGGTTTGAATACTTCGGTTAACAATTTATTTAGGGGTTTGTTACTTGTGACAACCAAAACGTTTGCAAGAAAGGTTGATTGCTTGGTTTAGTAACTATACTTACAACGAGAGTTTACTATAACCTCTAAACCATCAATCTTCAAGTTCTTTCAAAATGGCGCCGTTGCCGGGGAACTGCAATCGTGTGCCTTATTATTGGTTATTGTAAATATTTTTCTTTTACTTGTTTATTTGTCTTTATTTTTCCCCTCTTTATTTTTTTTTAGCTACTATGAATTCTCACCCCTTCCACTTTGAGTTTGGTTCTAATGTTATTGAAAGGAATGGAAGTTATAACAGGAACATGCATCAAGGTCAGAGCAACCAAAAATGGATGGAGCCAAGAGGATCTGATCAACCCTTTAGGCAACAACACCCTCTAAGATATCATGGACAAAGACCATTCTACAATGTATACCAAGCAAATAGACATGGTGGACAACTTTGTAATTACCAACAAGCCCCACCCTGTGCTTATAGGCCATCCTCTCAACATAACTTCGAACCACCACACTCACAAGCTCCTTTTCACCATTCACCACAGTATGATCCTCATTTACCCTAGTTCCAATCCAATCACTCCCAAACACCACCACTTCCCCATGTGCCATATCCAAATCTATCACCCCGAGAATCAGAGGTTCGCCTCAAGGAAACAGTAAATCGACTTCAAACAACCCTTCATCAACTGGAGCAAGCAGTAAGTCAATTATCTTCTAGACGTTTGAACATTCAAGGACCTCCCACAGCCCCATGTGGACAATCTAATGAAGAGCGTAGTATGAAGGAGATACTAGAAACTCCAGTGGACAAGACAGAGCATGGCTTCGTACTGGAAGAAGTAGAGGAAGCTATCATTATTAAAGAAGAAGAGTTAGTTGAAGACCTAGGAGACACTGAACTTCCATGGGAATCCAAGGTTGTGGAAAATTCTGTCAAGGATGTTACAACTGATGCTAAGGAGGATTGTGCGCTATCCCCAGAGTAAATCTTTCATGAAGAAGTAGACGGAACAACCCAAGAAGCAAGTTTCCTTGATGACAATAATCTCAAGTCAAGTTCTTCTAGCAATGAGCTTGCATCCGCAAGTGAATTCTCTGAGATCGAAGAATCTTCCCCAAGTGAATACGAAGATGATACGGAGGTAGATTTCTCTCAACCTCCAATCTATGACTTAAGTGACGAGGAAGACATAGATGGCGACCTCATGGATACATTTGAAGAATCTTGCAAGGAAGTGGAGAATTTCACAGAAGAGCACAAGGGAGTAGAACTCACAGAACCACTGGAACCACCTATCCCAAGGCCATTACCACCCAATACAAGTTTTAAGTGGGTACAATCCTTAACCTTTAACTGTATTTTTTCCACTTGAATATGGTTTGCTTGAAACAGATGGCCAGCTTAGAGCTCTCTGCGGCTTTAAGAGTAAAAGGGAAATGGCTCGTACTCAGAGCTGGTGCACGAGGTTCAATAAGGTTCCACGCTTCAACTCGAAGTGCACGGATTGGCATCATGATCAATCAGATGGATCTCGGAAAATGTTTGGTTATCCTAGTGAGAATCTAATTTCTAAACCGCCCAGATGAAAAAGTATAGATCAAAACGAAGGCGGATTTAAAAGCAAAGTTTGGGATCCTGGAATCTATACTGACAATCATCACCCCGGGAGCCTGACAATCTGTTTGAAGCTGCTCAGAAGCTTCACATGCCTAGTTTGGGACCCCAGAGGCTATTGGAATTCCAAGCATTGGTGGAGATTTCTGGATGAATTTAAGCATAAGCCGCCATAACAGGAAGCTCATCCAATGTCCAACTTAAGGACTTTAACTAAAAGTGCTAGGTGGGAGACAACCCACCATGGTATGATCGTTCCTTTTTCAATTTTTATTTAAGTTTTATTTGTTTTCAAGTTTTATGTTGTTATTATATTGAACCTGGAGTTTTGCATCGCATTCATATTAATCATTGCATTCTGCATAAAAGAAAAAAAAGAAAAAAAGAAAAAAAAGGGTGCGCGATGCGACCGCATCATTCATGCGATCACGTCAAGTTGCGAAAAACACTTCCCACGCGACCGCGTCATTCACGCGACCGCGTGCCCTGGAGATCGGCGTAAAGATCCAACGTCCAGAAAGTTAGGCTGGAATCGTGCGGCCATTGTGCGTTTTGCACAAATGACCCACGCGATCGCGTCACTCATGCGATCGCGTCACTTGCACAACCTCAATCCCACGTGACAGCGTGAGCGACGCGATCGCGTTGCATGGATTGCACAACACCCCAAAAGGAGACAGAGAGTTGCGTTGAAACGACGCTGGAATCGTGCGTTTAGCACAATTCCCATCGACGCGATCGCCTGCCTCATGCGAACGCGTCATTTACTCTTTTCCCATTCCATGCGATCGCGTGCCCCACGCGATCGCGTCAACCACCATTTCAGCACAACCACGCGACCGCGTGCCCCACGCGATCGCGTGGATTCAAATTTATAACCCCCCAATCACGCGAACCCTATCAGTCGCCCCCCCCAAACCCCTCTCCTCCCTCTCTTCTTCTCCAATCACACCACCACCACCCAGCCACCACCACCGAACCACCATCACGCCGCCGACCACCCAGACGCCGCCGCCACCCACCCCCTTCCTCCTTCCCCCTTCTTTCTTCTTCTTCCTTCTTCTTTCCCCTCCAACGCCACTGCCCCCCTCCGCGACCACCACCCACCGCCGCCGCCCCGTCACCACTGCCCAGCGCCACCCACAGCCCCCCTTCCTTCCCCTATTACCCCCTACCCCCATTCCCCTCCCTTTTCCCTCCCTTCCTCCGAACAGCAGCCACCGCCGCCGCGCCACCCTCTTCCGCCGCGCCGGACGCCACCGCCGTCATCCCCAGCCACCTCTCTGCCCACTCTCTTTCTTACGCCTACCAGGTTCCGTCGAATGCCACCCTTCTATCCTTCGTAGTTAATTCATATTTTTCTGTTTATGTTCGTCATTAGGCTAGTTAGATATGCATGTTGTAGTAGATTTTAGGTTGTTAGGTAGCCTAGGATGTGGTTAGTGGATTTAGGTCTATTTAATTGCGCTGTTCGTGTTTCTTGTTTCATTATTTTCACAATTCTGCTGTTGCTGTGATGTTAGTTTTGTTCATATGCTGTAATTTCTTGTTTCATGCTGCTCTTTACTCTGATTTTTCATGTTCTTATTCCTTATATGTAATTGCAGCTGTATTTTTGATTCATATGAACTATTCTGTTGTTGTTTATTTTCTGGGACAATCCAATTTTAGCCGGAATGTTGCCAAAATCTCTGTAAAATGTTTCCATTCATGTCTTGATTTTGGAATTTTCAACTGTGCTTTCCTTAGATTTAACCAAAACAATTCATGAATGCCAGGGCAAGCTTTCTTATTCTTTTTGATTTCCTGGTTTATAATTTGTATTTTTGATGTTTGATTCCAATTTTTGCTATTTCTATATCTATTTGAATCATCATCAACCTGTTTTCCTTATTTGGATGTGAGTTACTTCTAGCTTCTAACTGTGAATACTTGTTACTTAGAAACTTATCATTATGCCACTTACATTAAACCACTTTTTACTAAATCACTAATTTTAACTTCTTAAACTCTTTTTCAATTCTAACCAACCTAACATTTCATATTCTCTCTTCTGATTTTCTTTCACTTTCTTTTAACATTCTAACCATGGCATGATGTTAATTTTTCTATTTAACATGAATTCAATTACATTTTGGATTGTGAATTCTCCTTTTCGGACTTTTAACTCCTATACAATCCTTAATACACATTTACTTAACTCATTTCCCTTATCCTTTTGCTCCTTTGCCACTTTGTGTTTCTTTTGATTATTTTCCTATTTGTTTTCCTTTTGTCACTATATCCTGGTTTTCTGTTTTTCAGGATGTCTGCCACTCAGAGAAAGGGAAAAGCAAAGGCAACTACTGGCAAACGTAAAAGAGGAGAATTCGCCATGTCCATCCTAGATATCATGCACGATGACTCCTGGCGGGTGAAAAATTTTATCCCGCAGGAGAAGGCCGACCAGCTGCTCCCTGCTAATGATCCAGTAAAGTTTGCAAACCGATATTGTGAGCTGAAGTATCCGGTGTTTGCAACCTCCAGGAACTTATGCCTGGAGAGGACCTTGAAAATCCCAGAAGAACTCCAGCAATACACCTCTGATCAGATCAAACAAAGAGGCTGGTTCTTCCTGGAGAGAAACCTAACTGAGGTCAATGCATCTTGGGTTCGGGAATTCTACTGCAATTACTTCAAAACTTCCCTAGATGCAGTGAACCTTAGGGGGAAGTAGATTCTGGTCACTGAAGAGGCCATAGAGGATGTTCTAAAACTTCTGCCCAAATCTGATCAGCTGGATGGTTATCAAAGAGCTTAGGAGGACATGCGCTTCATGAAGTTTGATTGGGATGCAGTCAAGGCCAGGATAGCCCTTGACCCGACCGTTCCTTGGATTATGGGTCAGAACACCACCATGCCAAAGGGAATCAAGCAGATTTACTTGAATGATGAGGCTCGGCTATGGCATCAGATACTTAATAACTTCATTATGCCGAGTACTCACGAGACTGAGATACCAGCCGCTATGATCACCCTCCTATGGTGTGTGATGGAGGGTAAGGACCTGTACCTGCCACGCTTTATCCGGTATTATATGGCCAGGGTCCACGTCCGAGGCACTCTTCCCTTTCCTTATCTGATTACACAGCTAGGCCGTTGAGCTGACGTGCCTTGGGAGGATGCTGATGAAAAGCCACCTACTGCAGAATGCAAGAAGATTATCCCTCACAGCAGGAACTTTCTGGCTTTGGGCTACAGACCTCCTTTCCTCACTGCTACTGCTGAGACAGCCACACCATCTGCCGGCCCCTCTTCCTCTATAGCTACCCCTGCTACCACTACTGCGCCTCCACCTGCCCCAGAGCCCGTTTATCATCTAGTGCACCGCCTGTTTCGACGGCTTGACCAGATGGAGTGTCGCAACAAGCGACGCTATGAGCACCTGAAGCTAATGATACGCTCTGGCGACATTCCCTCCGAGCCTGACACACCATCCGAGGCATCTAAGGAGGAGGCGAATGATCACGAGGCAGAGACCCATCCCCAGAGCGAGGCTGCGCAGGCGGGCACAGAGCAGGCTGCATCACATCAGGAAGCTCCGCCTCAGATTCAGGCTGTAGACCCCGAGATCCCTATCCAGTCAGCACCTCCTCAGCAGCAGCCAGATCCTCAGACCGCCACCACAGAGACTCCAGCTACCCGTCCTTCCAGTGATGACACCCCTTCACACCCTGCTTGAGTGAGCATCAGGGACGATGCTTCATTTTAAGTGTGGGGAGGTCGCCATCTCTGGCGTACATTTTTTTGGTGAACCATTACAGACTCTTTTCATTTTATTCTGCTACTTTTCTGTATTTTTATTTTTATTTTTATTTTTATTTTCTTAGTACTTATATATATTGCTATTTTTATGTATTTTTACTCTATCTCTGCATTTTGTACTTTAGTTCATATTTTAGCCATTTAGTTTAGTTGCAATTCTAACTTATTAGTTATAGAAATTGTGGATTAATTAGTATAGTTTACCCTTTTTAGCATAAGATATCTTAGTTTAAATTGAAAATATAAAAAAGAAGTAAACTAGGGACTTGAACATAATAGAAACAATCCACACACCTTGTATATATAGCATTACATGTTAGTTAGTTAACAACATTTCATCAAGGAGAAACACTAGAACTTTAAAGCCACCTTAAGTTTTACATTGAGAATAATGGGAACTTTTAATTTTACTTGCATGACATACATAATTGATAAATAATTTTTGAGCTAGAGAACACACAGCCTGTGAGTTTTGAGCTTAATTATATGGTTATATTCAAACCATAATTTTTATTCCTATGTGTTCCGCCTTTCTTTTTTTTTTCTGATGTTCTTTACTTTGTTTTAATCTATATGTCCAATTATAGAATAGAAATACATACCAAGAGAGTGATTGAGGCCATTCTTTGATCTTTAGCTCACTTATCCCAAAATAGCCTACCTTTTTACATCACCCTTGTTAGCCCCCTTGAGCCTTTAAATCCCCCCTTTTTTTTTCTATAAACCACATTACTAGTCTTAAGCAGAAAAATAAAATAAAAATCCCAAGTTGAATCCTTGGTTAGCTTAAGATAGGAAGTATGTGTGGTTTAAATGTGAAAAAACCTATTGGGAACATGGATGATAAAAACAAAAGGTAGAAAAATTGAAAAGAATAAAATAATTCAAAATAAAAGTTTTAGGAAGCATGCTCATGTGAAATCAAAATAATTGAATTACCATGTGCATTAAATTTTTTTTTTAATTTTCAGTATTTAAATAAAGGGGACACAAAAGAATTCCCCAAATGTGAAATAAAGCAATGCACATGGGATAAAAATAATAAACACTGAAACATGAGCATGTAACATCAAAAGTGGAAAAATATGGGAAAATAGGTAAAGAAGCTTTGCTTTACAAAGTATGTATGTTAGGTGAGATATTAGACTAATTAAGGATTCACTTATTAGCTCACTTAGCCTTATACATATACCCTTACCTTTACCTTGGCCCCATTACAACCTTAACTAAAGACCTCATGATTTTTGGTATGTTTATATTCTATAATTGTTAATTGGTTAGATGAAGAACAAAGTTATAGAAAGTAAGAATAAAAAGAAGAATAGAGTGATTAACCCAATAAACACTGAGTGACTAGAGAGTAAACACAAAATCCAGTGAGGGTTCAACAGCTCATTAACATATATCTCTCTTGAAATTATTAATTGTCTTGCAAGTTTATAAAATATTTTTCTCTCCCATTTCAATTGTAAAGGCACTTTATCAACTATCTAAGGTTTGGCTATATATATATGACTCCTTGAAAATGTGAATTAATTCAACTACATGCAAGCTTTATATACAAGTGAATAAAAATTAGAATTGCATGATGCATCATTCATCTAGGTAGTTGCATTTAGATTAGATTGCATTGCATGGAATTCCACCACTTTAACCTAACATTACTCTTGGACTTAGCATGAGGATATGCTATTGTTTAAGTGTGGGGAGGTTGATAAACCCATATTTTATGATATATTTTATGCTTAATTTGAGTGATTTATTCAATCCTTCACCCACTTATTCATATTAATTGCATGGTTTTACTTTCCCTTCCTTATTATGTGATGTATGTGAAAAACATGTTTCCTATACTTTAAAATTAATTATTTTAATTACCTTTATTTCCATTCGATGCCGCGATTCGTGTGTTGAGTAGTTTCAGATCTCCTAGGGCAGGAATGACTTAAAGGAATGGAAAGGAAACATACAAAAATGGAAGGAAAGCACAAAATGGAGTTTTTGAAGAAACTGGCATCCACGCGATCGCATGGACGACGCGGCCGCATGCCAAGCGCGAAGAAGCAGCGACGCGGCCGCATGACTGATGCGACCGCGCTCCTTAAGCAGAACACATACTGACGCGACCGCGTGATAAGAAAAACTCCGAATGACGCGACCGCGTGACCCACGCGGATGCGTGACAGAGGCCACGCACCAGAAATTGCAAAAAACGCTCATAGCGATTTCTGAGGCCCTTTTTGGCCCAAATCCAAGTCCAGAAGGCATAGACCAGAGGTTATGAAGTGGGGGAATTCATCCATTCAGAGAGTCGCCACTTTTAGTTAGTTTTGATGATTTAGACTTAGTTTAGAGAGAGGTTCTCTCCTCTCTCTTAGGATTAGGATTTAGGATTTCTCTTAAGTTTTAGGAGTGACTTTCGATCCCAGGTTCAATATTCCTTTTTATTTACTTTTGCAATTTAATTTATGAATTCTTCCATGTTACAGATTACTCTTTTGAATTAATGTTATTTGAGGTATTTCAGTTTAATCTTGCTTTATTTTATTCACATTATTGTTATTCCCATCTGAAGACATTTTTTTATTCCAGTAGATTTACTTTTCTCTTTTTGGTCTTGGTTAAGAAATCAGTAACTCAGGAGTTATCAAACTCAAACATGATTGATAATTGTTATCTTTGTTAATTAAATTGAACTTCAATAATCCCAATCTTTTCTTAGGAAATAAATAGGATCCGAAGATCAAATCAATTAATCCCTTGACCTTCCTTTATCTTAGTAAAGGTTAACAAAGTGGAATTAAGATTCAATTCTCATCATCATTGATAAGGATAACTAGGATAGGACCTCTAATTTCTCATACCTTGCCAAAAGTCTATTTACAATCATTGATTTATTTTACTCGCCATTTAAATTGCTTGTTCTTCATTTACTTTATTTGCTAATTAAACTATTCACTCCTCATTCTTAAAACCCCAATTTACAATCTCCATAACCAATAATAAGAACATACTTCCCTGCAGTTCCTTGAGAAGACGATCCGAGGTTTGAATACTTCGGTTAACAATTTATTTAGGGGCTTGTTACTTGTGACAACCAAAACGTTTGCAAGAAAGGTTGATTGCTTGGTTTAGTAACTATACTTACAACGGGAGTTTACTATAACCTCTAAACCATCAATCTTCAAGTTCTTTCAATGCTTCCAGAAGATTGTTGAAGCGCTCCCAGTATTTGTAGAGAGTCTCTGACTCGTCCTGAACAATCATGGAAATATCTTTCCTCAGTTTATCAGTAACTTCAGCTGGAAAGAATTTTTCCAAAAATTCTCTTCTAAGCGTATCCCAGTCAGAAACAGTTGCTGCGGGTTGAGTGTAGTACCACTCTCTTGCCTTTCCCTCAAGAGAGAATGTGAAGGCTTTTCATAAAATAGAAGTTTTATCTGCACCATCACGCTTGATAGTAGAACAGGCTGCTTGGAAATCCCTAAGGTGCTTGATAGGCTCTTGAGCAGGTAAGCCATGAAACTTAGGCATCAAGTTGAGCAGTGCAGTCTTTATTTCAAAGTCTGTAGCCACTGCTGGGTGATGCGCTTGAAATGGTTGCAGTGTGAAATTAGAGGCTCCAGCCTCCTGGATAGTAACTCTCCTAGGTGCTGCCATGTCACCTGCACGTAAATCAACCGAATCAGTAGAAAGGGAGCTTGTTTTTTTCTTCAAGTGACATTTCAGATTCGCCCTCGGAGAGGACTAACCGACGCCGAGCTTGCCTTATACGTGAAATAGTTCTGTTGATCTTAGGATCAAATACTGGCAAGCTTGGATCAGGAAGTGAACGCGTCATTTAACGAAAGAAACATGCAGCTCATAGTAGCAAAATAAAATAAAATGCAAATAAATAAATTCCAATCAATAATTTAGCACTCTATTGCAACTCCCCGGCAACGGCGCCAAAAATTGACGTGGCAGAAATTAGCGAGTTAAGAAATTATTATAAGAGATGCGTTGCAAGTATAGTTCTCAACCTACCAAAATTTCGCTTATCAATTTAGAAGGGTTGTCACAAAATTAGAATTTAAATACTGGGAGTATGAATCCCAGGTCGTCTCCCAACGAGTTGCAGAAAGGTGTGCTATTTTATTAATCAGATATTTTCTAAAATGGTTTGAGTTGATAAACAGGAAATTAAATCAGAGAAATTATGTAATTTAAATAAAAACCTTGACCGGGAGTAGATTAGTTGGAAGCCCTATCCTTGATGGAGTTCTCTCAAGTTCAATTGATAATTGAAGGTTGTCTGCTCAGTTATCCTTTACCGGATAAAGGAAAGTCAAGCAAGTTGGAAGTCAATTTCTATTCACAAGTTTTAATCCTCTCCCTTGGGAAGGACTAGTGTCAGTGATTAGAGGGCGACCCAACGCTAATCCCAATCAAGTTATGGAACTACTCGCTCATTATGATTGTGAAATTCATGAAATAAGAAGGGAAAATAAAGAAATACATGATAAATAATAATAAAAAAGATCAATAAAAATAGAAATAGTTCTGTTGTTAATAAATTCTAAAAAAATAGTTCAATAGTAACTCTGAATAAAATAAGGATATGAAAGAGTAAGTGACAAGTAAGGAAACAAACTAGAATGATGAAGTCTTGATGGAGGTAATAACTCTTCTCAATATCCCAATTCGAAAAGCAATAAAATTAAAATCCTAAGAACTATGAATGTGTAGAGAGAAAACCTAGAGGAGGAGTAAAATCAGATCTAAAACTAAAATTATGCAGAATGAATGTTGTCTTCGGTCTCTGCATGTTCCCTGGCTCTAATATGCTTTCCTGGGCCGAAAACTTGGTCAAAACAGGGCCCAAAATCGCCCCCAGTGAATTCTGCAGATTCTGCAGATCGCGCACGTCACGCGATCGCGTCATCCACGCGTTCGCGTCATCCAGCGTCTTGCCTTGCCACGCGTGCGCGTCATCCACGCCTTCGCGTCACTTGTGCAGTTTCCATTCCATGCGTTCGCGTCAGGCACGCGGGCGCGTCACTGCAATTTCCTCTATGTCGCGCAGTCGCGTGAGTTATGCGTCCGCGTCACTTCTCGCTGGTCATCTCCTCAATTTCTTGTGTTCCTTCCATTTTTGCAAGCCTCCTTTCCAATCTCCAAGTCATTCATGCCCTATAAAGCCTGAAATACTTAATACACAGATCACGGCATCGAATGGAATAAAGGAGAATTAAAATACATAATTAAAAATCTCTAGGAAGCAGTTTTTCAACCATGGGGTAATTTTGGGAAGGAATTGTAAATACATGCTAATTTAATGAATAAGTGGGTAGAGATTTGATAAAACCACACAATTAAATACAATATAAACCATAAAATAATGGTTTATCATGGACCCTACAGGAGATGCTCGAGACTAGTCCTGAGATGATGCTTGCAGATTTGTGCCCCAATGGTGAAAATAATGTAGGATAGATGGTCTTTATTCCTTAGACTTTTCTTTTCCTCACTTTTGTAGCATTTTTGAGGGGTAGGACTTGATATTTTCTTTTTTATTAGTCCGGGTATCAGCTTAGGAGTTTTTTATATGAACCAGGTATCTGAAAAGTTATCAATTGTATATATATATATATATATATATATATATATGTCAAGTTTGTATGAACTAACTTGAGGTGTATACATGTATGAAAGTTTTTTGTAATCTTATTGCTATTTGACTTTGGCGTTAGATTGGTATTTAATTTTATACTGTATATCTTTGAGGATGTGTTTGGTTGTTGCTAATGGGTTTACCAAGAAAAGAATATGATAAAAATAAGCTAACATACACAATTCTGTTAGTACGAAAGGCTCATATATAGTAAATATCATCGAGTCTAGAGTTTTATAGGGCTACTGGGAAGTAACACCTGACGACTGGAAGTGATCCGAACCTGCCAAAAATCGGGTCGTTACACTTCCTCTTCTCTATTAACCTCTCTCTCTTCTGCTCCTCGGCGACGGCAGAAGCGGCGGGGACAAACCCTTGTAGTGGCGGTGGCAGTTTGGCGTCATGAAGGCATGGAGGCGCGGAACAGAGCCTCCCTCCTTTCCTAGTTCTCACGTTCTCTTCTCCCTCACGTCAGACTTTCTCTCAGCTTTGCTTCTTGACAGTGACAGAGTGGCGGCGATGGTGGCAGTGACGCCCACGATACCGGCTCCCTCTCTTTCCGCTCTCCGTTTCTTCTTCCTCGGTTCTCCCTTCTCCATTCTCCCTTTTCTTTCCCTGTGTGCGTGTGTTGTGTTTAAATTTTAGAAAGGGAATGGCGGTTGAGGTAAAAAAGTTAGGATTAGGATTTTCAATTTAGGAATTAGGATTTTTGATTTGGGAATTTAGAATTAAAAATTAGGTATTTTATAAAGGAATAAATATAGAATAGATATTTTGATAAAATTGGAGAGTAGAATAGTAATTTTAAACCAAAATATAATAAATTATAAATAACCTTTATTTAATTTTTAAAAACTCGGGATGTCACATGCATATTGTATGATATGTGATTTCTTATTCTTTGATTTATGTATCAATTGCTAGTGTGTTTGTTTACTTTGTGTGATCTGTTTGTTGATTGTTAGTGTACTAATATAATGAAATTGATGTAATTTGGATTTGTACGTATTAGAAATTTAAAGAAAGTAATTAATTATCTAAAATAAAACTAAAAGTATTTTCAAAAGTTTAATAAAAATAATTTTCTTGAGTAAGTTAATTATTTATATTTTATTTGTTATTTTTATGGCATTCTCATTTTCTATTGAGAACGTGTAGTTTGTTCTCATCCCAATTTATCCAACTCTTTCAGTGATGGGATAGAAAGATATGTGGTAAAGTTGCGAACGAAAAGTGAATTTATGATATACAAGGTTGTATTTGTAGTTTTTTTCTTGCCATTTGTTATCTTCAATTTTGATTTTCTTATCAGAGGAGGTAGGTATTGTAGTTTTCGTTTGTATGATTAAATATAATGTATTACTAGTTATGTGAATATGTTGTTGATATATGTTTTGTATATTGAATAGAAAGAGAAAAAATATATTTTTTTATAATTGACAATCGTTTAATATCGTAAAGGCTCAATATTAAATAAGTCATATTCATAAAGTTGAAGTTTAAAGAAAAACAGATTAATAACACCTTACTTTTGGTACGATTATGACGTGCTAGAAGTTGGGTCATTATAAACTATGAAGAAAAGCCTAGGAGAAAAGAACAATGATGCAAGCGGTTGAAGAATGGTATAAGCAGATGCCGGTTACAACGCGGTGTTACCTCACCTGCTATCACAATCTAGTTGATTCATATCGTCAAAATATTTATGAAGGTCGCGATTAATAAAAAATATATTTTGTTAATGTTTCTAATTGTTAATAAACATAAATGATGAAAAATAAAATAATAATTATAAAATAAAATTGTTCTTGTGTGGATGAACTTTTGAGGTATATCTCACCTTAGAGAAAATCGAATTCGCTTCTTCATCTCCAAAGGATGTATACTTCAGCAAGAAGAACACAGAGGGTGGATACATGCAAAAAACACTTCGATGCTCAAGTTTGTAAGTGTTTAAGAGATATAAGAATTCTATGATTATAGAATGTTAAACATGAAATAGAACTTATCATGTATGTCTCTCTTTGAGATATAGAAATTGGTACCTTTATAGGCATAGGGTTGATGAATAGAGTTGATGTTATGACCGTTGGTCATTAAGTCAGAATAATGGTTATTAAGATCGTCTATTACAAACATAGAATGAAGACAAATAAAATCGAGTTATGACTCATAATAATGCACAATAAACACCGGGCTATAAGGTGACGGATCACAGCCCAAAATTTTGTCTGCCGATCATATGATCCAAGCTAAGCTTAGAAAATAAAATGAGTTATAACTCGGTTAAAAGATAAGTGAGTAATGATATGGTGAGTTTCCAAGTTTGGTCGAATTATTATGTTGGCACTTATTCAAAAAATAATTGAGTGCTAAAAATCATTCAATCAATATAGTTGTATGGGGGATATTTTTCTGCTTGAGAACAATTTTTCATGACATGCATATAGCATTTGATTGTATGTGAACTGAAAAGTTCAGAAATAGATATCCATTGACAAAATCGATTGTATGATCCGAGGATATAATGATTAATTGTCTTAGAAATTTTTTCGACCCACAACAACTTATTGATGAATTTCTCGTTCAAAGCAATTAGTTATTGAATATTTACAATTTATATTGAAGGTGATATGACATGAATAAGATAAATTAAGAAAATAAATATGTATAAAATTGCAACATATATTGAATAATATATATTGTAAAAGTACAGGAGTTCAAAGTAAAAAAAAAAATATACTTTGAAAGTTGATAATTGTAGAGAAGAAGACGACATATGAATATCATCCATACCAAATGTGAATTATTTAATTTTATTTGTTAATATTATAACTTTGTTTCATAGAATCTGCATTAACTTGTTAATAAAGGAATAAAATAATTAGTCATTTAATAATATAATAAATCTGGTTTAGCTATGAGGTATATTCTTTGTGCAAAAATAGCAAATTTGTATGTTTATAACTATTTTTTGCTTAATTTTTTGTATTAAACAAATAGTAACATAAAATTTAATAGCATAAAATGAATAATATAATAGTTATATATACAATTGATATACAATTGATTTTTGATAGAATCCATCATTACTGTCATTTAATTGTATAAATAAAATCATCAAGTAATAAGAATATAATACATGATGAAATAAAAATTCAATTGACATGGTTGTTATATGTCATTATTATAAATGAATAGCTTTGTATCTTAATATTGGATGTCTCTTTCTCATTTTTTTTCAAAATAAAACACAAGAATCAATGATCTTTAGTAATAGAAATAGGAAACAATGAGTATTGTCTGCAAAAATATAGATAAGAATAGAGAAAGAAAAAAAATGTATACTAATTGTAAGAAGAGTAAAGTATCGTTTTTGTCCCCAACGTTTGGGGTAAGTCTCAAAGTTGTCTCTAACGTTTTAATCGTCCTATTTAAGTCCCTAACATTTCAAAATTGACTCAATGTTGTCCTGCCGTTAGGGATCTGTTAACAGAATTGACGGTAGAACAAAATTGAGACGATTTTGAAACGTTAGGGACTTAAATAGGACGAAAACGTTGGGGACAAAAATGATACATAAAAATAAATTTTAATTTAATTTTATCTTTCAATTAATATTAATTTTTTACTGTACATAGTATTCAATTATTTTTTAATTACATCTAAATAAATTACACTTAATCACATTACTTCCATTTTAAATAAATTTATTTTTTATAATTTTAAAGAATTTTGATACATTAGAGACAAAAGGTATAATTTATATTTTATTGTATATATATATATATATATATATATTATTTTTTTCTTTTCCGCAAGTTTATATACTAGTAATTTTATAAACATTTTATGATAACTAAAAATATTTAAGAGTAAAATTATAAAAAAATTAATTTATTTAGAATGAAAATAATGTGATTAAGTATAATTTACTTATATGTGATTAAAAAATAATTGAATACTATGTACAGTAAAAAATTGATATTATTGAAGGATAAAATTAAAATTTATTTTTATGTATCATTTTTATACTACAACAATATAGACTATTTTTTAGGAATATTATGTATCAAAAAAATTAAAATTCGTCAAAAAATAAATTTTGACACTATTTTAACTATGAAAATATGTTAATAAAAATTTTGTCAAAAATAGTATTTTTAACATATAACTAATGATAAAAAAAAAGTTTAAATCTTATTTTGATAAATATTGGCTGTCAAAAATAATTTATTAGAAAAATTTGAGAATATATTTTTTGTGATACTTATTAATCGTCAAAAATACTATTTATTTTGACACTTATTGACCATAAAAAATTCTTAACAAAATTTTTTAACAAAGAATGAGATGAGATCTTGAAACTGAAGAATAAACTGAGATTTTGAAGATGAAGAATGAGTAGTATGATCCTAAACTGAGAGCAGTGTGATGCCAAAATTGACGGAGCTCAAGGAAGAAAAAGAATAATAGAGTAAGTTGAAAACAAATAAGTGTCAAAATTGAGGAGTAATTTTCTACAATCAAATTATTCATAAAAAAAAAACATAGAGAATTTGACATCTGTGATATTTGTCAAAAATATATATTAATTTTTACACTTAACTATGGCTGTTAAAAAAATCATGTTAAAATAGCTCTCTTTTCTTGTAGTGTTATCCCCAACGTTTTCGTCCTATTTAAGTCCCTAACGTTTCAAAATCGTCTTAATTTTGTCCCGCCGTCAATTCTGTTAACGGATCCCTAACGGCAGGACAACATTGAGTCAATTTTAAAACGTTAGGGACTTAAATAAGATAATTCAAACGTTAGGGACAACTTTGGACTTACCCCAAATATTGGGGACAAAAATAATACTTTACTCTTGTAAGAATTATTTAAAGTATAGAACATATTTTGAGGTTTGAATATAACTAATTAATAAATTAGTAAATATTAGTTACACAAAATATAAATACAAAAGTATGTGTGAATAAAATATATAATTTTACTCGTGTAAGTAGAGAGTTTTGAAAAAGTTATCAAAATTGATAGGCAAGTTTCTACTCGAATTGATTGAAAACCGAGTTTTCTTCTTAAATTGATTGAAAGTCGAATTTGTTTTCGAATTGGTTAAAAGCAGATTTTGTTCTTAAATTGGTTGAAAGCCGAGTTTATTCTCAGATTGATTCATTGATTGATTATGACATGTGAAATATTATGATATGTAAAAGTGAAGCAATTCGAATGTATAAAGTACATACTTTATAAAAAATTATGATAGATTAAAATTTGATAAAATGTATTAAATAAAATCTTAAACAAGATTGTTGAAATTAGTTCAAAAATTTGAATGTAATTCAAGTTCTATGAACCTGAGAGGAGTAGGAATTATTTTACTCGTCTCCACAGATCAGACAGCGCTAATTGTTCTTATGTGGATGAACTTCCAAGATATATTTCGCCTTAGAGGAAATCAAATTTGTTTTTTCGTCTTCAAAGAATGCATACTTCGGCAAGAAGAACACAGAGGATGGGTACTTGCAAAAGACACTCCGACGCTCAAGTCAATAAGTGTTTAAGAGGTATAAGAATTCTATGATTGTAGAATGTTAAACATGAAATAGAACTTATCATATGTGTCTCCCTTTGAGATATAGAAATTGGTGCCTTTATAGGCATATGGTTGATGAATAGAGTTGATGTTATGACCGTTGATCATTAAGTAAGAATAATGATTATTATGATCGTCTATTACAAATATAAAATGAAGGCAAATAAAATTGTATTATAACTCATAATGCACAATAAAGACTGACCTATATAAGATGGCGGATCAAAAAATAAATTTTAAAATTAAATAATAGATGAATGATTAATTTATAAATAAAATTAAATAAAGATTATTTATTAATTATTAAAAAATTAAAAAATATATTTTATTATTAAGATGATTTAATAGTCCAAATATTAGGTGACCATTAGATTCTTTGCCGGCTTATCTAATAATAAAAGTATAAAACTGAAGTTATTTTTATTATTTTTTGGAGTATTCAGAGATTCTGGTGAGTTTCAATTTAAAAAGAATTATAATTGTTTTCCTATAATATTTACCGTGAATGGCTGCGTTTCAAACAGTTTGGTGTAATTAATGGTAAATGGTCATCATATTTACAAACGGCGGAGCCTCCAAATTCGGTGAGTTGGTGCGAAGTCAAATGGAATTAATCACCGAAATCATAGATGCCTATTGCTTCACCGATCCATAACTCAAACTTGTGACTTTTATATTTGGTTTATAACAATAATAACACTCGTCTATCATTTGTGCAATATTAATTTAAAAGTTTTTATATTCATATTTATGTAATTTTTCGTTAAATTAAATGTGCTTTTCTTTATATAAATAAGTGCGAAAATTGATTATTTTTATCTATGTGGGAAACGTTATTAGTTGGATATATATTAGTGTAACTAAATTTTACATTATTCAGTGTATATAAATTAAGTAAAAACTCAATAATTTAGTTTTCTGGAGATGGAAGAAGAAAATTCAAGGGACTAGCTAGTGTATATAGCTTCTTAGCATGCATTTTTCTTAAATGATCAAATGATTATTTTGGTGATATACCTTGAATAAAGAGTTTGGTCGTCATAGAACCACAAATTAGACAAGTAGTTAACCTATAACCTATTTTAACTTTGAATTTGAATCCTCTACATTTTAAATTTTTACTTTAGAGGATAAAGTAAGATCTCTTATTATTAAATTATTTTTTCTTATATTTTTTTTTAGTCTCACCTATAAAATAAATAATAATAAATTATATTTTATTCTCTATAAAATTTAAAATTTAGAGAATCTAAATCCCTAAACTTTTTAGAACCACACAGTAGTAATCATGTGAAATTTCATTAATCAAGCACAGATTCATGCATGCATTCATGTGCCCTCCCATCTTAATTATTCAACTTTAATTGTCCGTTCATACATAAAGTACAACCATATTTTCATATTTTGTTGTGTTTTGGCCTACTTTGTATATGATAATAAAGTGATAGAGCCAATTATTAGGGAACTACCAATTATTATTAAAGGGAATCTTATTAGTAATAATCCAAGTTGATATTCTATACTATCATGATTCGTTTTAATACAAGCAAGGTTTTCAACCCTAGTAGCAGAACCAGAATTTTAATACTATGGGTTAAGTTCGTTATAATTAATCTTAATGTTTTTTTTCAAAATCTATAATATTTTTAGTTTTAGTTGTTTTTCTATAATTAATATATTAGTATTTATAAAAATTATTGTTTGAAAAATAAAAATAGATAAATTTATAATAAAATTATGTTGAAAAATTTTTCTAAAAACAAATAACTATTATATTATGTTTCCTTTTTAATTTTAATTCTCGAACCCAAAAGGATGCATATATATGTCTATAGGATCTGTATATATAAAAATCTAAAAATAAGAAAAATGTGCCCCTACAAGTGTACAACTACAAGTAAAAGTTAAAACACACCGAGAACGAAACATCATAATCGATGGACCAAAGCTATATGTATAAGTCTAAAACTTACTCTGGCCCACATCAAGATTCGAATTTCAAACATGAAGCTAGCTAGCTGCTGCTCTTGCTATCTTTGAGCCAAGATCATTGTGTTAGTATCTCATGCTACCAGTTATTGCTGCCAATAGGTACTGTGTTGTACAATTTTAAGTTAAAGTAGTGTTGATATAGGTTTTCTGATTAGGAACCCATTTAGCAACTCAAAATTTTCACAAATAACATTGCGTTGACCGCTAAATTGGTCCCCAATTAACATTCGGTTTAATGACAGAATTTTTAAATATGGAAAAAATGTGTATTTTATCAGAAAATGGATATTTTTGGTGTACATACAGATAGGTGGACGTGGCAGAGGCACAAGTACAACACGCAGGTAACATACTGACTCAGCACGCAACCCACGTGTTGAATACTTGTCAAAATTCGGAGCAACACACAAGTTCTGTGTTGTCCATGTGTTAGCCATCCCTCAACACGCATGATGCCTGATTCCAACGTGGCAGCAACACACAGGTTTGCGTGTTGCCACATGGCGGACGTTGGTTGGACGGTCTCGCAACACGTTGCCTGCGAGGTGAGTCTTCCGTCTATAAAAGCAATGCTCGTAACCATGTTGCTTCATTTTGAGAGAAGTATTTTCCTCCAAGGTCGGTACGATGGAGGGCACTGCCAACATAGTGGTTTACCACAACGGTGAGTTCGTACGAAATACATATGAGGGTGTGAGTTTTGCGTGTGAAAATATGTTTTTGTTTGTGGTTCTGGTGCACGAATCCCCACACTTCGTACAACTATACCAGCAAGTGCACTGGGTCGTCCAAGTAATACCTGAGTGAGTCAGGGTCGATCCCACGAGGATTGTGATTTGAAGCGAGCTATGGTTATCTTGCAGATCTTAGTCAGGTGAGTAGGAGATGTTGGTATGTTGTTTAATTGCATAAAAGGAATAATGAGATCTAAATTAGGTTGACCTGTTTACAATGATAAAAAGATGGTTAAGGCTTGGAGATGTTTTGTCCTTCTGGATTAACTCTGGTCTTACTGTCTTCTTCAATTGTGAATGATTTCTTCTATGGCAGGCTGTAAGTGATCAACGCCATATAGTCGCAGTCGCCAATCTCCTCTAGATATGAATCCCTGGGTTAGTGTGGATCCATTCTGATTGAGGGTAAAGCTCTTGCAATCCATTCTCCTTAATGATCCTACTCAAAATGCCACAGATAAGGACGAATCTTCCGGATCAGAGAATGCTGCGCCTTTGGGTTCTAGCCTCTACCACAAAGACCCTAATCTCTCCATACCTCGGCTGAACTGGTGTCTCGAGAAGTCCCCAACAAAGTCGTGGATTAGCCGTCTAAGAGATGTATAATCAAGCTGGTGGTTCGATGCTTTCCAGTTACATATTCACACGAACCCAAGAAGAACACGGGTGGTTGTCAGGCATACGGTCTTGGTATGAAGAACGGAGATCATTGTCACGGGTCATCCCATTCATCAAGTTGAAGAACGAAGATACATCTTAGAATTGAATCAAACATGGATTGAAGAGAAACAGTAATACTTTTATTAATCCATAAGACTCAGCAGGGCTCTTTCCCTCAACCTAGGAGGTTTAGAAACTCATACTGATAGCAAATGTAATGTGTAAACGAAAATATGGCATAAGGTTCTCAAAGATTATGTAAAATATCCCTTAAATACTAAACTAATGACTAAGGATTACATAAGAAGGGTAAAACAGCCTTTTTAGTGCTAAAATCCACTTCTGGGGCCCACTTGGTGAGTGTTTGGGTTGAGCTTTGATGAGATCCACGTGCTATGAGGTCTCTAGGGCATTGAACCTAGCTAGGGGGTCCTCTTTGGGCGTTTGGACGCTGGTCTCCTCCATTAGGCACTGGACGCCTGGACTGAGGTAGGAGGCTGGCATTGGATGCCACTTTTGGACCTTCAATTCTAAAGCAAAGTATAGACTATTATATATTGCTGGAAAGTTTTGGGAGTTATCTTTCCATAGTCATTTAGAACGCTTCATTTGGATGTCTATAGCTCCAGAAAAGCTCTTTCGAGTGCAAGGAGGTCAGATCCAGACAGCATCTGTAGTATTTTCTCTGTTTCTAAATAAGACTTTTGCTCTAACTCCTCAATTTCAGCCAGAAAATACCTGAAATTGTACAAATACACACAAACTCAAAGTAGAATCCAAAAATATGAATTTTACACTAAAACCTATGAAAACTTAATAAAACTTAAACAAAACATGATAAAAACTATACAAAAATGATGCCAAAAAGCGTATAAAATATCTGCTCATCACAACACCAAACTTAAACTGTTGCTTGTCCCCAAGCAACTAAAAACAAAGTAGGATAAAAGACGAGTAAGATACAATAAATCTCAGAGTTTCCAATGAAGCTCAGTTTCAATTAGATGAGCGGGACTTAGTAGCTTCTTGCCTCTGAATAGTTTTGGCATCTCACTATCCATTGTAACTCAGAAATGTTGGTCTCTTTAGGAACTTAGAATCCAGATGATATTATTGACTCTCCTAGTTCAATTCTTTTTTATTCTTGAACACAACTTTTAGAGCCTTGGCCGTCACCCTAAGCACTTTGTTTTCCAGTATTATCACCGGATACATAAATACCACAGACACTTTAACTGGGTAAACCCTTTAATATTGTGATTCAACTTTGCTAGAATTCCCAGATAGAGGTGTCCAGAGTTCTTTAGCACACTCTTAGGATCTTTGGATCCTTTTATCCTTGCCTTTTGGTTTAAAGGGTTACTGGCTTTTTGCTCTTGCCTTTTGGTTTAAAGAGCCATTGACTTTTTCTATTTATTTTTCTATTTATTTATTTTTTTGTCATTTTTTTCGTATGTATATATTTATTTTTTTTCTTTTGCAACGTGCTTTTTCTTTTTCTTTTTGCTACTTTTTTTTTGCTTCAAGAATCAATTTTGGATTTTTCAGATTACCAATAATACTTTTCCTTTTTCATCATTCTTTCAAGAGCTAATATTCTAAAATTCCAACTTCAAATATGCACTATTTATTCATATATTCAGAAAACAAAAGCAATGCCACCACATCAAAATAATTGGACTATTCTTATTTTATAACTTGAAATTTATGTATCTCTCAATTCTTTCCAAATAAAATTTTCTTTTAAGCAAGGTGAGAGACATATGGAACATTTTATAGCTTTAAGACATAGGTAAAAGTGATCATGCAATAAGAATAAGAGATCAAACAATACAACATACTAGAAAATAGAAAAATAACATAAGGAGAGGTGATTAAGAGAACGAATCCAGCTTAATGGTGACGGCTAGTGCTCCTCCTTGAGGATCCAATGTAGTGCTTGATCTCTTCAATGTCACTCCTTTGTCTTTGTTGTTCTTCCTTCATAGCCCTTTAATCTTCTCTAATTTTATTGAGGATGGTTGAATACTCTTGATGCTCCATCCTCAACTGATTCATGTTAGAGCTCAATTCTCCCATGGAAGTATGCCATTGATCCCAATATCTTTGAGAAGGAAAATATATCCCTTGAGGTATCTCAGGGATCTCATGCTGAGGCGGATGCATAGGCTCTTGTGCATGCACTCTAGTTTGCTCCATCCTCTTCTTAGTGATGGATTTGTCCTCCTAAATGGAGATATCGCTCTCTATGACAATTCCAGCTGAATTGCATAGATGACAAATGAAGTGAAGGAATGCCAACCTTGCTTTAGTGGATGGCTTTTTTTCCAATGAAGCTCAGTTTCAATTAGATGAGCGGGACTTAGTAGCTTCTTGCCTCTGAATAGTTTTGGCATCTCACTATCCATTGTAACTCAGAAATGTTGGTCTCTTTAGGAACTTAGAATCCAGATGATATTATTGACTCTCCTAGTTCAATTCTTTTTTATTCTTGAACACAACTTTTAGAGCCTTGGCCGTCACCCTAAGCACTTTGTTTTCCAGTATTATCACCGGATACATAAATACCACAGACACTTTAACTGGGTAAACCCTTTAATATTGTGATTCAACTTTGCTAGAATTCCCAGATAGAGGTGTCCAGAGTTCTTTAGCACACTCTTAGGATCTTTGGATCCTTTTATCCTTGCCTTTTGGTTTAAAGGGTTACTGGCTTTTTGCTCTTGCCTTTTGGTTTAAAGAGCCATTGACTTTTTCTATTTATTTTTCTATTTATTTATTTTTTTGTCATTTTTTTCGTATGTATATATTTATTTTTTTTCTTTTGCAACGTGCTTTTTCTTTTTCTTTTTGCTACTTTTTTTTTGCTTCAAGAATCAATTTTGGATTTTTCAGATTACCAATAATACTTTTCCTTTTTCATCATTCTTTCAAGAGCTAATATTCTAAAATTCCAACTTCAAATATGCACTATTTATTCATATATTCAGAAAACAAAAGCAATGCCACCACATCAAAATAATTGGACTATTCTTATTTTATAACTTGAAATTTATGTATCTCTCAATTCTTTCCAAATAAAATTTTCTTTTAAGCAAGGTGAGAGACATATGGAACATTTTATAGCTTTAAGACATAGGTAAAAGTGATCATGCAATAAGAATAAGAGATCAAACAATACAACATACTAGAAAATAGAAAAATAACATAAGGAGAGGTGATTAAGAGAACGAATCCAGCTTAATGGTGACGGCTAGTGCTCCTCCTTGAGGATCCAATGTAGTGCTTGATCTCTTCAATGTCACTCCTTTGTCTTTGTTGTTCTTCCTTCATAGCCCTTTAATCTTCTCTAATTTTATTGAGGATGGTTGAATACTCTTGATGCTCCATCCTCAACTGATTCATGTTAGAGCTCAATTCTCCCATGGAAGTATGCCATTGATCCCAATATCTTTGAGAAGGAAAATATATCCCTTGAGGTATCTCAGGGATCTCATGCTGAGGCGGATGCATAGGCTCTTGTGCATGCACTCTAGTTTGCTCCATCCTCTTCTTAGTGATGGATTTGTCCTCCTAAATGGAGATATCGCTCTCTATGACAATTCCAGCTGAATTGCATAGATGACAAATGAAGTGAAGGAATGCCAACCTTGCTTTAGTGGATGGCTTTTCAGCTATCTTGTATAGTTCTTGAGGAATCACCTCATGTACTTCCACCTCACTTCCAATCATGATGCAATGGATCATGATGGCTCTTTCAATACTCACTTCTGACTGATTGCTAGTAGGGATGATAGAGCGTTGAATGAATTCCAACCATTCTCTAGCTATGGACTTGAGGTCAAGCCTTCTTAGTTGAATGGGATTGCCTTGGGAATCCTTTTTCTATTATGCTCCTTCCACACAGATGTCTGAGAGCACTTGATCTAGTCTCTGATCAAAGTTAACTCTTCTAGTGTAAGGATGTGGGTCTCCTTGCATCAGAGGCAAGTTGAATGCCAACCTCACACTTTCCGGGCTAAAATCTAAGATTCTCCCTTGGACCATGGTGCTCTAATTCTTGGGATTTGGGTTCACGCTACTGTTAGGATTTTTTGTGACCCATGCATTAGCATAGAACTCTTGCACCATTAAGATCCCAACCTCTTGGATAGGATTGGTTAGGACTTCCCATCCTCTTCTCCGGATCTCTCTTCGGATTTTAGGATATTCATTCTTCTTGAGCCTGAAAGGGACCTCAGAGATCACCTTCTTCTTTGCCACTACTTCATAGAAGTGGTCTTGGTGGAATTTGGTGATGAATCTCTCCATCTTCCAAGATTCAGAGGTGGCGGTTACTGCCTTTCCTTTCTTATTTCTAGAGGATTCTCCAACCTTGGGTGCCATAAGTGGTAATGGAAAGCAAAAAGCAATGCTTTTCCCACATCAAACTTAAAAGCTTTGCTCGTTCTCGAGCAAAAAGAAAGAAAAGAGAAGAATGGAGTAGAAGAAGAAGAAAGTAGAGGGAGAAGGAGGGAGAAGGCAATTCGGCCAAGGGGGTTTTGATGTGTATGAGAGGTGTGTGTATGAAGGGTTAGAATGAGGGGTATTTATAGGAGTGGGTTAGGGTAGGTTCGGTCATGGGTGGGGTAAATGGGAGGAAAATTTGATTTTGAAGTGGGTGGGGGTCGGTTGGAGTTATTATGGTTTCGGGAAAGTGATATGAATGTGATTGGACTAGGGTTTATAGGGAAGTGTGTATGGGGAAGTGTGAAAATAAGAAGGAAGAAGTCGGGTAGGTAAAGATGCTGTGGGACCCACTGGTCCTGAGAGGCTAGGGAATTGAGATTCCCTGCCCTCTGCATGGGCGTTTAAACGCCCAGAGCTATGTCCATAACTAGCGTTCAACACTAACAAGGATGCCATTTTGGGCATTGAACGCCCAGCCAGTGCTCCCTGGCTGGCGTTCAACACCAGTAACACTCCATCCAGAGTGTTCTATTTTCATTGCTGAACTTTTTTTTTTGTCTCTGTTCTGACTGCTGTACATGATCATGAACCTAAAAAAAATAACTTAAAGAAAAACAAAATGAAAGAAAATAGAAATAATTAATTAAGGTTGGGTTGCCTCCAAACAAGCGCTTCTTTAATGTCATTAGCTTGACGGTTGGCTCCTTACAGAGGTGAGTATGGGGTCAGAATTTCACCTCTTACAGTGAACTTTCTTCCTGTCTTCTCATGAATGAGCTCCACATGCTCTAGAGACAAGATACGACTCACTGTATGTAGTATGACTGGTTTCTTGGTGAAGACAACTCTGATGCCAGGTGAGAGGCCTTTAGTGGGGACTTTCTTATCCCTCTAGCCTTTAGGTACTTTCTTCTTAGTACCTTTATTCTCAGTGCTTGTTAATGGCTACCCAACACCAAACTTAGAAATGATGTTTGGGGGCTTAGTAAAGCTCTTCACTAAAAGAGATGGTTGGAATACTAGGTGTTGTACAGTTATCTCAGAGGGAGAGTTGGGGTGAGGCATCTTGAACAAGATGTGATCCTCCCCTAGTTGTAGAATCAATTCTCCCTTAGCTACATCAATGATAGCATTGGCAGTGGCTAGGAAAGGTCTTCCAAGGATGATAGATTTATCCTCATCTTCTCCAGTATCCAAGACTATAAAGTTTGCAGGGATGTAGTGGTCTTCAATCTTTACCAAGACATCCTCTACTAAGCCATATAGCTTATTCATTGACTTGTCTGCTATCTCTAGTGAGATATTTGTAGCTTGTACCTCAAAGATTCCCAGCTTCTCCATTACAGAGAGTGGCATGAGGTTTATACTTAATCCTAGGTCACACAGAGCCTTCTCAAAGGTCATGGTGCCTACGATGCAAGGAATCAAGAAGCGTCCAGGATCTGAAAGCTTCTAAGGTAGCTTCTGCTAAACCAAGGCATTTAGCTGTTTGGTAATCAGTGGAGGTTCTTCCTCCAAAGGCTTTATACCAAATAACTTGGCATTCAGCTTCATAAGAGCTCCTAGGTACCGATCAACTTGCTCCTCCCTAGTGTCTTCATCCTCATCAGAGGATGAGTGTCATCAAAACTCATGCATTGCAGGAGTGCATGCAAAGGAACCTCTATGGTCTCGATATGAGCCTTGGCTTCCTTTAGTTCTTGGATAGGGATTTCTTGAGTAGGTATTGAGCAAACAAAGGGTGTGCCATTACTGGAGTTCAACGCCAGCTCTAATGGCTCTTTGTGCGTTGAACGCCCATGCTGTATACCCTTACTGGCGTTAAACGCCAGTTCCCTTACCATTTTGGGCATTGAACGCCTAGCAGGGATGTCCTTGCTGGCATTCAATGCCAGCTTCCCTGTTTGTTTGGGCGTTGAACGCCTAGTGAGGGCTTCCTCACTGGCGTTCAGCGCCAGGCTCTTAGCCAATTTGGGCATTGAACGCCCAGTAAGATCTTTCTCAATGGCGTTCAATGCCTTCCCAGTCTCTTCTGATTTGGCCTCAGCCTCAGTGGTGATGGCCTTGCACTCTTCTCTTGGGTTTACTTAAGTGTTACTAGGAAGAGTGTTAGGAGGAGTCTCAGGGATCCTCTTGCTTAGTTGACCAATTTGTACCTCCATATTTCTTATGGAGGACCTTGTTTCAGTTATGAAACTATGAGTTGTCTCAGAGAGGCTGGAGACTAGAATGGCTAAGTCAGAAAGGCTCTGCTTAGGAGTCTCCATATTCCCTTGAGAAGATGGGAATGGTGGCCTGTTGTTGAACCTATTCTGGTTCCTTCCACCTTGATTGTTATTGAAGCCTTGTTGTGGCTTCTGTTGATCCTTCCATGAAAGGTTAGGATGATTCCCCCATAAAGGGTTGTAGGTATTTTCATAGGGTTCTCCCATGTAATTCACCTCCTCCATGGTGGGTTCATCAGGATCATAAGCTTCTACTATAGAAGAAGCTTCTTGAGTGCTGCCAGCTGCAGCTTGCATTCCAGTCAAATACTGAGAGATCATATTTGACCTGCTGGGTTAAGATCTTGTTCTGAGCCAATATGACATTCAAAGTGTTAACTTCAAGAACTCCTTTCTTCTGAGGGATACCATTTTTCATAGGATTTCTCTCAGAGGTGTACATGAATTGGTTATTTACAACCATCTTAATGAGTTCTCTTGCTTCTATAGGCGTTTTCTTCAAGTGGAGTGATCCACCTACAGAGCTGTCCAATGATATTTTAGATATCTCAGACAGACCATCATAGAAAATTCCTAAGATAGACCATTTTGAGAGCATGTTAGGAGGACACCTCCTGTTCAATTGCTTATATCTTTCCCAAGTTTCATAGAGGGATTCACCTTTTCTTTGTTTGAAGGTTTGAACTTCCACTCTGATTTTGCTCATCTTTTGAGGAGGAAAGAATTTAGCCAAGAAATCATTGACCAACTTTTCCCAAGAGTCTAGGCTCTCTTTTGGTTGAGAATCCAACCATATCTTAGCTCTATCTCTTACAGCAAAGGAAAAGAGCATAAGCCTGTAGACCTCGGGATCCACTCCATTGGTCTTGATAGTGTCATAGATTTGTAAGAATTCAGCTAGGAGCTGATGTGGATCTTCTAGTGAAAGTCCATGAAACTTGCAATTCTGTTGTAGAAGAGAGACTAACTGAGGCTTAAGCTCAAAATTGTTAGCTCCAATGGCAGGTACAGAGATGCTTCTGCCATAGAAATCGAAGGTAGGCATGGTGAAGTCACCAAGAACCTTTCTTGCCTCTCCTTCATGATTAGGTTCGGCCATGTCTTCAGCTTCTTGTTCAAAATTTTCTGAAAGGTTTCTTCCGGAGTATTGTGCTTTAACTTGTTGTAAACTCCTCCTTAAAGTCTTCTCAGGTTCGGGATCAAGATTAAAGAGAGGTTCTTTATCCCTGTTCCTAGACATAAACAAGAAAAAAAGAAACCAAGGACAGAGGAGAATGGGAGCTCTATGTTCTAGAATAGAGGACTCCTTGTGAGATGTGAAGAAAGAAGAGGAAGAATAATGAAGATAGAAGAACGAGAAGAAGAATTCGAATAAAGAGAGGAGAAGAATTAGAAGTAGAAAAAATAAACAAAAATTAAAATATTTTTATTTTTATTTTATTTATTTATTTAAATAGAAAATAAAAGTTAATTAATTAAAAAGAATTAAAAATTAAATTGTGAATTTCGAAAAAGAAGATAGAAAAATAGAAGAAGGATTTTCGAAAATTAGAAGAGAGGGAAATTAGTTAGGAAGTTTTCGAAAAGAAGAGAGATAAAACAAGAAACTAATTAAGAAAACATTTGAAAATAAGATAAGATATAAGATTAGAAAAGATTTGAATTTAAAAATATTTGAAAAAGTCAACAAGATAAGATAAGAATTAAAAGATTTGAAAAAGATTTAATTTAAAAATTTAAAAGAAATTAAGATAGAAAAGATAAGATAACTTAGGTAAGAAAGATAAGATAAAGAAGTTAAGAAAAGATAAGTTTTAAAATAAAAAAATTTAAATTTAAAATTTGAAATTTGAAATTTAAATATTGAATTTTGAATTTGAAACAAGATAAGATAAAGATTTGAAAAAGATTCGAATTTTGAAAAGGTTTGATTTTAAAATTTGAAATTTGAAATTTAAATTTTAAAATTTGAAATTGAATTTTAAATTTTGAATTTGAACTATGATAAGATTTTTGAATTTTAAAGCAAGATAAAAAAGATAAGATAAGATTTTGAAAAAGATATGATTTTTGAAAAGATTTGATTTCGAAAAGATTTGAATTTTGAAATTTAAAACCAAGATAAGATAAGATAATGATTTTGAAATTAAAATCTGAAATTTTTAATTAAACTTTTCGAAAATTAATTAAAGATAAGAAAAGATATTTTATTTTTTTGATTTTTGAATTTAATGAAAAAAGAGAAAAATAACAAAAAGACACCAAACTTAAAATTTGTAGATCTAAAAATACCTAGTGTGCGAAAATTAAGAAGAAAAACACAAAGAGACACAAAACTTAAAAAATTTTAAGATCAAAACAAAAAGAAAAACAAGAACACTTTGAAGATAAAGAAGAACACCAAGAACAAAACTCAAAGAATTCAAAGAAAACAGGAACATGCAAAAGACACCAAACTTAAAAATTTTAAAAACCAAAGACACAATTTTCGAAAATTATAAAGAAAAGACACAAGAAGACACCAAACTTAAAGATTGACATAAGACTCAAACAAAAAACACTAATTTTTAAAAATTTTTAGAAAAAAGACTCAAAGAATTCGAAAATTTCAACAAGGACAACAACAAAAAACTCAAACCAAAAAACAAAGATTAAACAAAGAAAAGAAATTTTTTTTTGAAAAAGTTTTTCATTTTTCGAAAAAATAAAAATAAAATAAAAGATTCTAACAAAATTAAAGACAATACCTAATCTAAGGAACAAGAAAATCCGTCAATTGTCCAAACTCGAACAATCCCCGGCAACGGTGCCAAAAACTTGGTGCACGAATCCCACACTTCATACAACTGTACCAGCAAGTGCACTAGGTAAGGCGTACTTGGGATTGATCGATGATAGCGATGAGGTTTTCGAAGCTACGTACGAAGCCGGTGATGAGGACAATAATGGAGATATGGAAGGTGAGATAGTGGTGGAAACTTTAGTGGTTACAGCTGCAGTTAGTCAACCGATGGGCGTTCCACCATTTATGCATAGTTTGGATCTTGACGCCATGCATGCACCGGAGTTTTCCGAACATGCAAACATAGGTACGTGAGCAGTGGATAATATGTTTACTTATTTTGTTTTAGCGGATCAATGAACGACAAATATGTTTTCTTATAGGTGTTGCTGATCTTGAGGATGGAGAGTTTAGGATTGGAATGGAATACGGTTCAACAAAATAAGTCATTATGGCAATTCAGAGTTACACTATCTACAGAGTAGTCGATTACGTTGTTTATGAATATGAGCCACAGAAGTTCTATGCAAAGTATAAGAATTACGGACGTGGGTGCGACTGAAGCCAGCTTGATACAAAAGAAAGCCTGTTGGGAGATTCGAAGATACAACGGGAGGTACACATGTTAGACTCGAAGTTAGACTCGGACACGATTGCTGAGGCTATAAAGCCATTAGTTGAGTCCGATCCATCCATAATGGTCAAATCTATAATTACGGAGGTTCAGGAAAGATTCAACTACACTATTAGTTACCGGAAGGGTTGGCTGGCAAAGCAGAAGTCGATAGCCAAGGTTTTCGGTGGATGGAAAGAATCTTACCAAGCTTTACCATTGTGGTTCTTGGTGATGGTTCAAAAGATGCCTGGTTCACAAGTTCAAATAGAAACACGACCCCTGTATACTGGGATTCAAGAGGTGGACGGTGTAAGGATACTTCATAGGGTATTCTGGAACTTCAATCCATGCATAAGAGCTTTCAAATATTGCAAGCCGCTAGTTCAGATTGACGGGACCCACTTATACAGAAAATATAAAGGTTGCCTTTTGGTTGCAGTTACGCAAGATGGGAATTAAAACATTGTACTGATTGCTTTTGCTATTGTAGAGGATGAGACTGCTGATGTGTGGCACTTTTTTCTCAGTAATTTACGAACACATGTTGTAAGAAAAGACGGCGTGGGGATAATCTCCGATCGTCATGAGTCTATCCGAGCCGTAATCAATCGTAGCAGAGGTGATTGGCAACCTCCGAGAGCATGGTAGATATTTTGTATTCGGTGCATCGGCAGCAACTTCTTAAGGGAATTTAAGGTTCCGTACTTGCAAAAGCTTGTGGAGGAGTACAATGCCGACTACAGGAGGTTGCAAGAACGAGGCGAGGCCTATGTTCGTTGGTGCGACAACATCGATCGTCCCCAGTGGGTGTTGGCATTTGACAAGGGACATCGATGGGGTCACATGACGACGAACCTTGTCAAGTGCATTAATTCAGTGTTGCAGAGTACTCGAAATCTTCCAGTATTGGCGCTAGTCCGAGAAACATATTATCAGTTGAACGAGTTGTTTACGTAGAAGAGTACTGAGGCTTACCATCGTAAGCGTTCTGGAGCAACTTTCTCTGAGTTTGCCACTCAGCGGATAGAGGCAAACATGCAGCGCGCAGGTAACATCATTGTGAATCGGTTTGATAGAAGAAACAAGGTGTTTGAGGTACGTGAAATGCCTAGTGAAAAAGTGTTGGTTGTTGATCTTGCGTGATGGAGGAGCGACTTGGGCATTTTCAGGTGGAGCAACTTTCATGTCGTCATGTTATTGCGTGCTGTGCTAACCAGCGACTGGATTGGCAGATATATGTCAGCGATGTATACAAGATGTCACAAATTCAGAAGGTCTACAGAGAGGAATCTATCCCGTTGGGCTATACGGAGACATAGCCTGATTACACGGGAGCGACTTTGGTCGCGAATTCGGCCTTGCGAAGAATGTTAAAAGGTCATCCTAAATCGACTCGCTATCTGAATGAGATGGATTCACGGGAAATGCATGGTCTCCAGGTGCGGCGTCTTTGCGGAAATTAGATGTCCTTAACATGCTGGACTAAGTGGGTTTGGTGACAGTGGGGCCTCGTGGTATTTATAATATCTATGTATTTTTAATTTGAGTAATTGCATTTCAATTCTGAATTTCAATGTGAATTTCAATGTAGTTATTTTCAGTTAATGTAATTTAATTATGGATTTCGATATCTATGTAATTTTAAGTTAATGCATTCAAAGTTCGTCCAAACTAAAAACTAAAACAAGAAATACAACGATGAAGGAAGCAAAGTTCGTCTAAACTGAAAGATAAAACAAGAAGTACAACGATGAAGGAAACAGAGTTCGTCTAAGCTAAAAGATAAAACAAGAAATACAATAATGAAGGAAACAAAGTTCATCTAAACCTATGACCCCTTCTTCTTGAAAATGTCCATCGCCTTGTTCGCTAACCCTCTAACACTTGACAGTGTGAACCTGGTCGGTGGGCGAACTTCTGTCCGTAGGTTGTTGATACAAGAATTATTGTCGGCTTAGAAATTCTCAATAGAAAAAAAAGAACTTCGTTGTAAGCATAGTTCCAAACCAGCTAATAACTCTCTATCAAATTTTAATATTGGTTGTCACAAGTTCAAACCCCAATGAAAATTAACCGAAGTATTCAAACATCGGGTTGTCTCACAATGAATTGCAATGAAGTGCTCAATAATTGGCTATGAAGAACAAGGGGGTTCGATTTGTAATTGACAAGAAAATATAATAACAAGAAAGTAAATGACAAGAATTAATAAAAGAAAGGGAAAGAACTTTTGGCTAGGCATGGGATTTGAGATCACCATCCTTATCTACAAACCATACATTGATAATTATGAGGGACCAACCCATTTAGTCTACTCCTATGCTTGAAGTAAGTATAATGTCTACCTCAATACATTAAGTACGTCAAATAAGCTTGATCAACATTAATCCATAAGTCCTAACCTAGCTACTAATTGACTTAGTAGTAGGCTAGAGTCAATAGTTATCAAATTGAATACATAGGGTTCTCAAATCACCAATTCAATGAGACCCAATGACTCAAGGTCACCCAATTCCCTTAGCCTAGGTCAAGAGTAAAGAAAACTACTCTAAAACTAGTGAAAACAATTTAACAAACACCTAGAGTGCAATAAAAGTAAACATCATCAATTGCAAGAATTAAAGGAGGCTACAACTAATCAAAGTAAGAAACCAACAATAGAAATTAAGGCAAACATCAAAAAGACATGAAAACAAATGATTGCATTAAAGGAAAATTGAAATCAACAAAAGGTGCATGAACTAAAATTAACAAAATAAAAGAATTAACAAGAGAAGTAACGTACTAAAACAAATAAAAGTAAAGGAAGACTAAATTGAAGGAGAAAGAGATCTAGATCTAAAAAGGAGTAAAACTAAGAACCCTAATCTAGAGAGAGGAGAGAGCCCCCCTCTCTCTAGAGAACTACATCTAAACTAAAACTAAAGTGTGTATGAATGGTGATCCCCCTATCCTCCTTCACTCCCAGCCTCTTATCTGCGTGTTGGGCTCGAAACTGGGCCAAAAGTCAGCTCAGAAATCGCCCGAGCGATTTCTCTTAAATGAGGCACGTGCCACTCGTCATGCGTATGTGTCAGCCACGCGTACGCGTCGCCTTGAAGATGCATTGGTCACGCGTAGGCGTCATGTCACGCGTACGGGTAGCTTGGAGTATGGCATGATCACACGCACGCGTCGCCCATGCATGCGCATCAGTATTAGCTTTTCAAATCTTCATTTTCTTGTGTTCTTTCCACTTTTGCATTCTTCCTTTCCATCCTCTAGGCCATTCCTGCCCTATAATCTCTGAAATCACTTAACAAACATATCACGTCATCGAATGGTAATAAGAGAGGATTAAAATTTAGTGATTTTAAGGCCTTGGAAGCATGTTTTCATTCATAGCATAAAATTGGAAAGGAATCTTAAAACCATGCAAATTGTATGAATAAGTGTGAGAATAGTTGACAAAATCTACTAAATTAAGCACAAGATAAACCCTAAAAATGGGGTTTATCAACCTCCCCACACTTAAACAATAGCATGTCCTCATGCTAAGCTCAAGAGAAGCTAAAAAGGGATGAAGAGGGATGGTACGAATTATTAAATGCAACATAAAATGCAACCTATCTATATGAATGCAACTATATGTTTCGATATACTTGGTTAAAAATAAATCAATCTCCAAGAACATATATAAGCAAGTAGGGATAAGATAGTATGATAACTCATGAATTCTACTAATTCAAATCTCAAAATAAACTGCAGATAGACTTGCAAGAAGAAAGCTCATGAAAGCCGGGAACAAGAAATTGAGCATCGAACCCTCACCGGATGTTTATCCGCTCTAGTCGCTCAAGTGTATAGGGTCGATCCACTAATTCTCTAATAATCTTGCTTTCTAAGGCTTGCTCTTCTTCTAACAATCAACATATGTTTAATGCATGAATACGCATATCAAGAGGTCTTTCCAAGGGTTGTAATGGGGTTAGGGTGAAGGTAGGATTGTATTTGGTCAAGTGGACTAAAATTTGAATACAATACATATGCATTGCTATCACCACTTGCTTTGGGGTATTTTGTTCCCTTTTTATTGCTACCTTATTTTCTTTTTCTTTTTTTTCTTTTTATTATTTTTTTCTTTTTATTATTATATATTTTTTCTATTTGTTTTTTTTCTTTTTCTTTTATTCTTGTGGTGGGTACTATATATGAGAGATCAATGCATATGCTTAAGACATTGAATGTATGAACATGCGCCCAACTCTTTTTCACATTTTTCATAAAAAGTATAACATACCTGGTATGCAAAATCGTGATCATTAATTCCTTGGTAACAGCGTCAAAAACTTAATACGCACGTTCATAATTTTAGTTCTTTGTCACAACTTCGCATAACTAACCAACAAGTGCACTAGGTCGTCCAAGTAATAAACCTTACGTGAGTAAGGGTCGATCCCACGGAGATTGTCGGCTTGAAGCAAGTTATGGTCACCTTGTAAATCTCATTCAGGCGGATTTCAAATGGTTATGGTAAGTTGATAATTAAAAATATAATTAAAATATAAAATAGGATAGAAATACTTATGTAATTCATTGGTGAGAATTTCAGATAAGCGTATAGAGATGCTTTTGTTCCTCCTGAACCTCTGCTTCCTACTGTCTTCATCCAATCATTCCTACTCCTTTCCATGGCAAGCTTTATGTAGGGCATCACCGTTGTCAATGGCTACTTCCCGTCCTCTCAGTGAAAATGGTCCAAAATGCGCTGTCACCGCATGGCTAATCATCTGTCGGTTCTCGATCCTACTGGAATAGGATTCAGTAATCTTTTTGCGTCTGTCACTACGCCCAGCACTCGCGAGTTTGAAGCTCGTCACAGCCATCCCTTCCCAGATCCTACTCGGAATACCACAGACAAGGTTTAGACTTTCCGGATCTCAAGAATGGCCGCCAATAATTCTAGCCTATACCACGAAGACTCTGATCGAAGATCAGGAGGCTAAGAGATATGCATTCAAGCTTGTTTGCATGTAGAACGGAAGTGTTTGTCAGGCACGCGTTCATAAGTGAGAATGATGATGAGCGTCACATAATCATCACATTCATCATGTTCTTGTGTGCGAATGAATATCTTAGAGAAGAAATAGGCTCGAATTGAATAGAAAAACAATAGTACTTTGCATTAATTCATGAGGAACAGTAGAGCTCCACACCTTAATCTATGGTGTGTAGAAACTCTATCGTTGAAAATACATGTGAAAATAGGGTAGACATGGCCGAGTGGCCAGCCTCCCATGGAGGTCTTAGAACATAAAAGTTACATAATGTGTTCCAGAGATGAGAAATAAATCACTAAAAGTAGTTTTTATACTAAACTAGTAACTAGGGTTTACAGAAATGAGTAAATGATGCAGAAATCCACTTCCGGACCCACTTGGTATGTGCTTGGGCTGAGCATTGAAGCTTTCACGTGTAGAGGTCTTTCTTGGAGTTGAACGCCAGTTTGTAACTTGTTTCTGGCGTTTAACTCTGCTTTGCAACTTGTTTCTGGCGTTTAACGCGAGAATAGGGCAGAAAGCTGGCGTTGAACGCCAGTTTGCATCATCTAAACTTGGAAAAAGAATAGACTATTATATATTGCTGGAAATCCCTAGATGTCTACTTTCCAACGCAATTGAGAGCGCGCCATTTGGACTTCTGTAGCTCCAGAAAATCCACTTTTAGTTTAGGGAGGTCAGAATCCAACAGCATCTGCAGTCCTTCTTCATCCTCTGAATCTGATTTTTGCTCAAGTCCCTCAATTTCAGCCAGAAATTACTTGAAATCACAGAAAAATACACAAACTCATAGTAAAGTCCAGAAATATGATTTTTATTTAAAAAATAATAAAAATATATTAAAAACTAACTAAATCATACTAAAAATATGTAAAAACAATGCCAAAAAGCGTATAAATTATCCGCTCATCACAACACCAAACTTAAATTGTTGCTTGTCCCCAAGTAACTGAAAATCAAATAGGATAAAAAGAAGAGAATATACTATAAATTCTAAAATATCAATGAAACTTAGCTCCAATTAGATGAGTGGGACTAGTAGCTTTTTGCCTCTGAACAGTTTTGGCATCTCACTTTATCTTTTAAAGTTCAGAATGATTGGCATCTATAGGAACTCAGAATTTAGATAGTGTTATTGATTCTCCTAGTTCAGTATGTTGATTCTTGAACACAACTACTTTATGAGTCTTGGCCGTGGCCCTAAGCACTTTGTTTTCCAGTATTACCACCGGATACATAATTGCCACAGACACATAATTGGGTGAACCTTTTCAGATTGTGACTCAGCTTTGCTAAAGTACCCAATTAGAGTTTTCCATGGTTCTTAAGCACACTCTGTTTTTGCTTTGGACCTCGACTTTAACCGCTCAGTCTCAAGCTTTTGGCCAGCTTTTCAGATTGTGACACCTTCACGCCTCAAGCACATGGTTAGGGACAGCTTGGTTTAGCCACTTAGGCCAGGATTTTATTCCTTTGGGACCTCCTATCCACTGATGCTCAAAGCCTTGTTACCCTTGCCTTTTGGTTTAAAGGGTTACTGGCTTTTTGCTCTTGCCTTTTGGTTTAAAGAGCTCTTGGCTTTTTCTGTTTGCTTTTTTTTCTTTTTCTTTCTTTTATATTTTTTTTCACCAATTTTCTTTTCTTTTTTTTTCGCAAGCTTTTCTCTATTCATTGCTTTTTCTTGCTTCAAGAATCATTTTTATGATTTTTCAGATCATCAAATAACATTTCTCCTTTTTCATCATTCTTTCAAGAGCCAACATATTTAACATTCATAAACAACAAATTCAAAAGACATATGCACTGTTCAAGCATTCATTCAGAAAACAAAAAGTATTGTCACCACATCAAAATAATTAAACTAGTTTCAAGGATGAAATCGAAATCATGTACTTCTTGTTCTTTTGTGATTAAAAGCATTTTTCATTTAAGAGAGGTGATGGATTCATAGGACATTCATAGCTTTAAGATATAGACACTTAAACACTAATAATCATATAGTAAAGACACAAACATAAATAAAATATAAGGCTCAAAAACCAAAAAACAGGAAAATAAGAACAAAGAGATTAAGGAACGAGTCCACCTTAGTGAGGGTGGCGTCTTCCTCTTCTTGAAGAACCAATGGTGCTCTTGAGCTCCTCTATGTCTCTTCCTTGCCTTTGTTGCTTCATCCCTAGTGATTTTGGTGCTCTTATCCTTAATTGCTCCCAATAGTTGTGTGGAGGAAAATGTATCCCTTGAGGTATCTCAGGGATTTCTTGCTGAGGGAATTCCTCATGCTCTTGTTGAGATCCATGAGTGGGCTCTCTTGTTGTGTAGTCAAATGCTCTGCTACTGAGCTATGGACCCTTGAGATGAATCTCTCCATCTCCCATGACTTGGAGGTGGAAGCTTTTGTCTTCCCTTTCCTCTTTCTAGAGGTTTCTCCGGCCTTAGGTGCCATAAATGGTTATGGAAAAACAAAAAGCAATGCTTTTTCCACACCAAACTTAAAAGGTTTGCTTGTCCTCGAGCAAAAGAAGAAAGAAAGTAGTAGAAGAAGAAGAAAATGGAGGAGATGGAGGGAGAGAGTGTATTCGGCCAAGGGGGAGAAGTGGTGGTTGTAATGTGTGAAAATGGAGTAGTGTTGAGGGGTTTATATAGGGGTGGGGGGAAGGGTAGGTTTCGGCCATTAGGGTTGGGTTTGGGAGGGAAAAGAATTTGAAATTTGGAGGTAGGTGGGGTTTATGGGGAAGAGTGGATGGATGCGAGTGGTTAAGGGTATTTGGGGAAGAGGTATGGAGGTGATTGGTGAAGGGTATTTGGGGAAGAGAGTTATGAAAATGTGTGAAGAGGAGAGAAGAAGAGGTGGGGTAGGTGGTGATCCTGTGGGGTCCACAGATCCAGTGGGGTCAAGGACTTAACATCCCTGCTCCAATTAGGCGTGCAAAATGCCCTTTGTATGCAATACTGGCGTTTAACGCCAGACTGCTGCCTGTTTTTGGCGTTAAACGCCCAAATGTAGCCTGTTTCTATCGTTTAACGCCACTTCCATGCTCTGTTCTGGTGTTAAACGCCAGTCTGGTGCTTGTTTCTGGCGTTTAACGCCAGCTTGATGCTTCTTTTTGGCGTTAAACGCCAGTTTGATGCTTCTTACTGGCGTTTAAACGCTAGTAAGCTCTTCTTCCAGGGTGAGCTATTTTTAATGCTATTTTTCATTCTGTTTTTGATTTTTCAGTAGTTTTTGTGACTCCACATGATCATCAACCTAAAAAAAACATAAAATAACAATAGAAAATAAATAGATATAATTAAATAACATTGGATTGCCTCCCAACAAGTGCTTCTTTAAAGTCAATAGCTTGACAGTGAGCTCTCATGGAGCCTCACAGATGTTCAGAGCATTGTTGGAACCTCCCAATACCAAACTTAGAATTTGAATGTGGGGGTTCAACACCAAACTTAGAGTTTGTTGTGGCCTCCCAACACCAAACTTAGAGTTTGACTGTGGGGCTTTGGTTGACTCTGTAGTGAGAGAAGCTTTTCATGCTTACTCTCCATGGTTACAGAAGGAGATCCTTGAGTTTTAAACACAAGGTTGTCCTCATTAAGTTGAAGGACCAATTCTCCTCTGTCCACATCAATCATAGCTCTTGCTGTGGCTAGGAAGGGTCTTCCAAGGATGATGGATTCATCCTCATCCTTCCCAGTGTCTAGGATTATGAAATCAGCAGGGATGTAAAGGCCTTCAACATTTACTAGCACGTCCTCTATTAGTCCATAAGCCTATTTTCTTGAGTTGTCTGCTACCAAATAATTTGGCATTCAGCTTCATGATTGCTCCTAAATATTGAGCAACTTTCTCTTCAGCAATGTCTTCATCTTCTTCAGAAGATGAATAGTCATCAGAGCTCATGAATGGTAAAAGGAGGTTCAATGGAATCTTTATGGTCTCTAAATGAGCCTCAGATTCCTTTGGTTCCTCAAAGGGAAACTCCTTATTGGTCAGTGAACGTCCCAGGAAGTCTTCCTCACTAGGATTCACGTCCTCCTCCTCTTTGGGTTTGGCCATACCAAGTAAGGTAATGGCCTTGCACTCTCTTTTTGGATTCTCTTCTGTATTGCTTGGGAGAGTACTAGGGGGGTTTCAGTGACTCTTTTACTCAGCTGGCCCACTTGTGCCTCCAAATTTCTAATGGAGGACCTTGTTTCATTCATGAAACTTAAAGTGGCCTTAGATAGATCAGAGACTATATTTGCTAAGCTAGATGGATTCTGCTTAGAATTCTTTGTCTGTTGCTGAGTGGATGATGGAAAAGGCTTGCTATTGCTAAACCTGTTTCTTCCACCATTATTAAAGCCTTGTTGAGGCTTTTGTTGATCCTTCCATGAGAAATTTGGATGATTTCTCCATGAGGGATTATAGGTATTTCCATAGGGTTTCCCCATGTAATTCACCTGTGCTATTGCAGGGTTCTCAGGATCATAAGCTTCTTCTTCAGAAGATGCCTCTTGAGTACTGTTGGATGCAGCTTGCAATCCATTCAGACTCTGAAAAATCATATTGACTTGCTGAGTCAATATTTTATTCTGAGCCAATATGGCATTCAGAGTATCAATTTCAAGAACTCCATTCCTCTGAGGCGTCACATTACTCACAGGATTTCTTTCAGAAGTGTACATAAACTGGTTATTTGCAACCATGTCAATGAGTTCCTGAGCTTCTGTAGGCATTTTTTTTAGGTGAATGGATCCACCTGCAGAATGGTCCAATGACGTCTTTGATAATTCAGACAGACCATCATAGAATATATCCAGGATGGTCCATTCTGAAAGCATGTCAGAAGGACACTTTTTGGTCAGTTGCTTATATCTCTCCCAAGCTTCATAGAGGGATTCACCTTCTTTCCGTTTGAAGGTTTGAATATCCACTCTAAGCTTGCTAAGCTTTTGAGGAGGAAAGAACATGGCTAAGAAAGCTGTGACCAGCTTATCCCAAGAGTACAGGCTATCTTTAGGTTGAGAGTCGAACCATATTCTAGCTCTGTCTCTTACAGAAAACGGGAAAAGCATAAGCCTATAGACCTTGGGATCAACCCCATTGGTCTTAACAGTATCACAGATTTGCAAGAATTTAGTTAAGAATTGAAAAGGATCTTCTGATGGAAATCCATGAAACTTGCAATTCTGTTGCATCAGAGAAACTAATTGAGGCTTTAGCTCAAAATTGTTTGCTCTAATGGCAGGGATTGAGATGCTTCTTCCATGTAAATTGGAATTTGGTGCAGTAAAGTCACCAAGCATCTTTCTTGCATTGTTATTATTTTCGGCCATGTCTCCTTCTTTTTCGAAAATTTCTGTTAGATTTTCTCCAGAGAGTTGTGCTTTAGTTTCCCTTAGCTTCCTCTTCAGAGTCCTTTCAGGTTCAGGATCAGCTTCAACAAGAATGTTCTTGTCCTTGTTCCTGTTCATATGAAAAAGAAGAGAACACAAAAGAAAATATGGAATCCTCTATGTCACAGTATAGAGATTCCTTATGTAAGTATAAGAAAAGAAGAATAAAAGAAGGAAAAGATAAAAATTTGAACACAGAGGAGAAGAGTGGGTTCGAATTTTTGAGAAGAGAAGTGTTAGTAGATAAATAAATAAATAGAAGGGGGTGAGAGAGAGAATAATTCGAAAATTAAATAAATAAAATAAGAATATTTTTGTTTTTGTTTTTAATTTAAAATTAAAGTTAAAATTCAAAAATATGAAAAGGAATAAAATTAAGATTAAAATTTAAAATAATTAGTTAATGAAAAGAAATTTTGAAAAAGAGGTTAGTGATTTTCGAAAATTAGAGAGAGAAAATTAGTTAGGTAGTTTTGAAAAAGATGAGAATCAAACAAAAAGATAAGATTAATTGAAAAATATTTGAAAATCAATTTTGAAAAGATAAGAAGTTAGAAAAGATTTTGAAATTGATTTTGAAGATGTGATTGAAATTTATTTTGAAAAAGATTTGAAATAGAAATTTAAAAAGATTTGATTTTGAAAATTAAAGTTGATTACTTAACTAACAAGAAACAAAAAGATATGATTTTAAAATTTAAAGATTGAACCTTTCTTGCTAGGCAAGTAACAAACTTAAAATTTTTGAATCAATCACATTAATTGTTAGCATTAATTTCGAAAATATGAAATAGAGATAAGAAAAAGATTTTGAAAATAAATTTTGAAAATTTCGAAATTATGAAAGAAAAAATGAAAAAGATTTGAAAAAAATAGAATTTTTAAATTGAAAATTTGATTTGACTCATAAGAGACAACTAAATTTTAAAAATTTTTGAAAAAGTCAACTCAAATTTTCGAATTTTATGAGAAGAAAAAGGGAAAGATATTTTTTTGATTTTTGAATTTTTAATGATGAAAGAGAAAAACAATAAAAAGACTCAAAACATGAAAATTATGAATCAAAACACATAATGCATGCAAGAGCACTTTGAATGTCAAGATGAACATCAAGAACACTTTGAATGTCAAGATGAACACCAAGAACTTATTTTTGAAAATTTTTTAGAAAAGAAAAACATGCAAGACACCAAACTTAGAAATTTTCAAACTTTAGACACTAACAAATTGAAAATGCATATGAAAAATAAGAAAAGACACAAAACATAAAAATGCAAAGATCAAACAAAGCAAATCATCAAGAACAACTTGAAGATTATGAAGAACACCATGCATGAGTTTTCGAAAAATGCACAAATTTTAAAAACATGCAATTGACACCAAACTTAAAATTTAACACAAGACTCAAACAAGAAACATCAAATTTTTGGTTCTTTATGATTTTATTAATTTTTTTTTTGAAAATTTTTTTTCGAAAATAAAAGAATAAAAACAAAAATCTTAAAATTAAAATAAAATTACCTAATCTGAGCAACAAGATGAACCGTCAGTTGTCCAAACTCGAACAATCCCTGGCAACGGCGCCAAAAACTTGGTATGCAAAATCGTGATCGTTAATTCCTTGGTAACGGCGTCAAAAACTTAATACGCACGTTCATAATTTTAGTTCTTTCTCACAACTTCGCACAACTAACCAGCAAGTGCACTGGGTCGTCCAAGTAATAAACCTTACGTGAGTAAGGGTCGATCCCACGGAGATTGTCGGCTTGAAGCAAGCTATGGTCACCTTGTAAATCTCATTCAGGCGGATTTCAAATGGTTATGGTGAATTGATAATTAAAAATATAATTAAAATATAAAATAGGATAGAAATACTTATGTAATTCATTGGTGAGAATTTCAGATAAGCGTATAGAGATGCTTTTGTTCCTCCTGAACCTCTGCTTCCTGCTGTCTTCATCCAATCATTTCTACTCCTTTCCATGGCAAGCTTTATGTAGGGCATCATCGTTGTCAATGGCTACTTCCTGTCCTCTCAGTGAAAATGGTCCAAAATGCGCTGTCACTGCACGGCTAATCATCTGTCGATTCTCGATCCTCCTGGAATAGGATTCAGTAATCCTTTTGCATCTGTCACTACGCCTAGCACTCGCGAGTTTGAAGCTCGTTACAGCCATCCCTTCCCAGATCCTACTCGGAATACCATAGACAAGGTTTAGACTTTCCGGATCTCAAGAATGGCCGCCATTAATTCTAGCCTATACCACGAAGACTCTGATCGAAGATCAGGAGGCTAAGAGATATGCATTTAAGCTTGTTTGCATGTAGAACGGAAGTGTTTGTCAGGCACGCGTTCATAAGTGAGAATGATGATGAGCGTCACATAATCATCACATTCATCATGTTCTTGTGTGCGAATGAATATCTTAGAGAAGAAATAGGCTCGAATTGAATAGAAAAACAATAGTACTTTGCATTAATTCATGAGGAACAGTAGAGCTCCACACCTTAATCTATGGTGTGTAGAAACTCTACCGTTGAAAATACATAAGTGAAAATAGGGTAGACATGGCCGAATGGCCAACCTCCCATGGAGGTCTCAGAACGTAAAAGTTACATAATGTGTTCCAGAGATATAAAATAAATCACTAAAAGTAGTTTTTATACTAAACTAGTAACTAGGGTTTACAGAAATGAGTAAATGATGCAGAAATCCACTTCCGGGCCCACTTGGTGTGTGCTTGGACTGAGCATTGAAGCTTTCACGTGTAGAGGTCTTCCTTGGATTTGAACGCCAGTTTGTAACTTGTTTCTGGCGTTTAACTCTGCTTTGCAACTTGTTTCTGGCGTTTAACGCCAGAATAGGGTAGAAAGCTGGCGTTGAACACCAGTTTACGTCATCTAAACTTGGACAAAGTATAGACTATTATATAATTCTGGAAAGCCCTGGATGTCTACTTTTCAACGCAATTGAGAGTGCACCATTTGGACTTCTGTAGCTCCAGAAAATCCACTTTGAGTGCAGGGAGGTCAGAATCCAACAGCATCTGCAGTCCTTCTTCAGCCTCTGAATATGATTTTTGCTCAAGTCCCTCAATTTCAGCCAAAAATTACCTGAAATCACAGAAAAACTCACAAACTCATAGTAAAGTCTAGAAATGTGATTTTTATTTAAAAACTAATAAAAATATATTAAAAACTAACTAAATCATACTAAAAATATGTAAAAACAATGCCAAAAAGCGTATAAATTATCTGCTCATCAATACCCAATTCCCAAACCAAATGTTCCCCACCCAATTTTCCCACACTTGAATCATGTACACTCTTCTCACTAGTCTAAGCTAACCAAGGATTCAAATGAAGGACATTCATTGTTTTTCGCTTAGAGTTAGTGATGTGCTAAAATAAAGAACAAATGGGGTTAAATAGGTTCAACATTAGTTTGCAAAGGACGATGAAAGGGTAAGGCCATATGGGTATGTGAGCTTTGTGAAATAAATTCCTCAATCATTTATATGCATGCATACACCAAACAATGGAAATATAGAATCAAACAAGACAAAGATCACAATCTTAGAGAGAACGACACACACCGAAACAAAATATATTGGTTGATAAGATGTAACCAATCAATTAGGCTCAAAATCTCACAAGGTTGTGTGTTCTAGCTCTAAAACCATCTTCCAAAATACATTCTTCAAGAAAGTTCAACAAAAATTTTATTCAAATTAGTGAAATGCCCTAAAATAATTTCTTGTAAAAGAAATCATCACTTCAACCAAGTAGTCCTAGCAAGAAAGAAATAGATGAATATTTACAAATTCTAACTATCATGCGACCTACATGCAAATGCAACAACTAACTAACAAAGAAAATTAAAAATTTGTGTTGAAGAGGAGAATTATTACCCATGGAAGTCGGTCTCGACCTCCCCACACTTAAAGATTGCACAGTCCTCAGTGCATACAAGGATGAGCAAGGTGGATGGGTTGCTACAACTATTGAGCCCCTTCAAAAGGTTGTGCGGATGGACTTATTTGTCGCCCCAATTAAAAGCTTTTTCCTTTCCCTCCTTGGTGGCTAGCCTAAAAAGAAAAAAATAAAGAAAATTAAACCCATAACAAAGATATCAAAGCAAATAAAACATAGGCGAGGGCGAATGCCAAATAAGAGTAGGGTTCTCAACTACATGGTAGCTACAACATGTAAGCGAGAAGGCAATATAAGAGAATGGCATATCGACTAATACTTGATGCATGAGTAAAATTAAAGCATAAGTAAGCGATGTGAAGAGCATGTTGAGCATCAAGTTCAAATAAGAAAGAGTGGGTCATGAAAGACAATAGGAGTTCATATCAATGCGCAAAGAATGCAAGAGTCATCAAAGATTAAGCATTGATTTAAAAGTTTCATTACCCAACAATATCAAACAAGTCAAGAAGCAACAAAACTAACCAAGAAAATCTCAACAATTGGGTAGGAGACTTCAACACCAATATTAAAATAAGAAAAGTAGAAAAGAAAATAAGAACAAGCTATAAAAACAAAATTAAAATGCAAGGAATAAAAGTATGCAAATGCAATAAACAAAAGAAATTGAAAAATAAGAAAATTGAGAAATGAAATTTTTAAGAGGGGAAGAAGAAGAAAGTGAGAAAGGAAGAAGAGAGAAGGAGAAAGGAAGAAAGAAAGAAGACGGAAAGAAGAAGGAACGAAGAAGAAAAGAAAGTAGAAGAAAGGGACAAAAACAGGGAAAAAGGGCGCGGAGGTGACGCGCGCGCTTCACCCACGCGTACGCATGGGAAGCAGAGTAGGGCATGTGAGGCGTGCGCGTAGTTCTCGCTTCAAGCGTGGATGTGCAAAGACGGAGGGGATGCGCACGCGTCACCTACGCACACCCGTCGGTTGCATTGCGCTCCTAACACAAAACGCGCACAACTCCAGCGCAACTCTTTGGTTTTTGTACCAGGAGTTGCAAAATCAGCTCATGACGCGTGCGCGTCGCCCACGCTCACGCGTGGGTATGCAAAATGGGCAAGTGACACATACGCATCAGCGACGCTTATGTGTGGGAAGGACTGTGCTCCCGGTACCATTCTCACACAATTCCAGCGTAACTCTCTGGTTTTTGTACCAGAAGTTGTGGAAATGCATCGACGCGTACGTGTCGTCCATGCCCATGCATGGGACGACTTTTTTTAAGATGAAAAACAAAAACAGGGCATTCTCCTAACCTATAAACATTCTAAACTAACCAAAATTCAAATTCAACAACAAATCTTTTGGTTTTTGAAAAATTTTCAAATACACTACAAACAAAACTTACACTTCAAGCAAAACACAACTCAACAACAAATATTCTAAATAAAACATGAATCTAATAAACAATCTATCAATCAAAGAAAAAAATGTATAAGAGTATAGAAATAAGAAAAACTACATACAATGGTAACTCAATTCATTAATTGATTATATATACAAGAGAATGGAAAGAGTTTACCATAGTGGGGTGTCTCCCACCTAGTACTTTTATTTAAAATCCTTAAGTTGGACATTTTGGTGGGGGCTTTGCTATGATGGCTTATGCTTGAACTCTTCCTTGAATCCCACCAATTTTTGCATTTTCAATAGTCTCCAGGATCCCAATTTAGGCATACAAGGCCTTTAAGGAAGCTTAAGCAAATGACAAGGCCCCAAAGTTGATGATTGTCTATGTATATTCTGGGTTTCCAAACTTTGTTTGTCAACCCTCTTTCTTCTTGATACTCATGCTTCCATTTGGGTGACAAACTTATTGAATTCTCCTTGTAACTCCTACTCATCATCCTAGATCCCTTGAATTGAGCTTCACTCCAACCATGAATCCTAAAATTTGAGTTTCCATCCACTATGCACCTTGATTCTTGTTGCCAACCAACACCCAACGCTTCTCTACTTCTATCCCACACATAGCTCTAAGTTGACCATCCGTTTCTAATAATGCATATTGATATGGGCCAAGAAAATTGAAAGATGAGATGATTACCCACTCAATTTGTAATTTGGATGGTGACTTAGCAAGAAAGGCATCCGATGGCTTTGATAATGTAAGTTCCACTTCCTTTGACTCCTCTTAGATGACTTCCATCTCTTGACAATTTTTTCAATCTCCTCTTGTTTGCTAACTTCTTCTAACTCTTTCTCATTAATCAAAACATGTATTGGAGGTTGTGCACATTCCTCCTCAACATCGGTTTCACATCTCATGGAAGAAGCTTCAACAAGATCACCATTGTCACTTGATGTAGAGTTGTCTTCAATGATGGAGCTTCCCTCTTCTTCAACCTCTCCTAGATTTTCAACTATTTCTTCCTTTTCAAGGGTCTCTTCCTCCTCCACTTGTTGTAAGACATACCCCATCTCCTTGTTCTCATATTGGGATTCTAAAATCTCTTTCATGCTCCACTCTTCGGTTGATTTCTCACATTCATCCGTGGAGATGCTTTGTTTGTTGCATGAGTCCCATGAGTCCAAGTTGGCCTTTATTTTGGCAAGGTTAGCCTCGATAGCTTCGTATGTTCTTTGGGCTTCCTCTTGCTCCTTTTGACGGATAAATGCTTGAAGCCGGTCCATTGCTTCCTTGAATCAATCCATTGGCTCTTGTTCTACTTGATTAACATAATTAGGATCATGTTGCTCTTGGATCAATGGATACGGGTATTCTTCCATGGAGGGATTGTGTGGTTAAAATTTCTCATAAATAGGGGTTGGTTCAAGAGGGTTGTGGTGATAGTGATGTTGGAGCGGTGATGGTTCAACAGGTGCTTGTTCATAATAGTCACAAGGGTGTTCATAGGGGGAATATGGATTTGAATTGTGTGGAGGTAATTGGTGGAAATAGGGTGTGGATTGAGAGTGTGGTGGTTGGAATGATGGTGCTTGAGGACTATGTTGAGAGTATGGTGCATGAAATGATGGTGGTTGAGTGGCATAATCATGATAAGAACCATCATACCTATTGGAATGATATACATTGTAGGAGGGGTTGCAATCATAATAGCTTGGTTGAGGAGGTTGCCATGGTGAATGCTCATATGGATGTGGCTCCCTTCTCAAGAATTCTTCCCTCCATAATGTGAGCTATCATTCAAGTTTCCATTTCCTACAACATAGTCACAACCATATCCAAAATCACAAGGATGATAATTCATATGGAAAAGAGGAAATCAAAACAAAAATCTCAAAAAGGCAAAGAAAGAGTAAACTCCTAAGTACTAGCAAAACCAAGAAATAACCAAAAAGTAAGATATTCACAATATGAACATATTCACAATAGCCAATAACATAACACCATTGCAACTCTCCTGCAACGGTACCAAAAATTTGATACAAGAATTATTGTCGGCTTAGAAATTCTCAATAGAAAAAAAGAACTTCGTTGTAAGCATAGTTCCAAACCAACTAATAACTCTCTATCAAATTTTAATATTCGTTGTCACAAGTACAAACCCCAATGAAAATTAACTGAAGTATTCAAACCTCGGGTCGTCTCACAAGGAATTGCAATGAAGTGCTTAATTATTGGCTATGAAGAATAAGGGGGTTTGATTTGTAATTGATAAGAAAATATAATAACAAGAAAGTAAATGACAAGAATTAATAAAAGAAAGGGAAAGAACTTTTGGCTAGGCTTGGAAATTGAGATTATCATTCTTGTCTACAAACCATACATTGATAATTATGAGGGACCAATCCATTTAGTCTACTCCTATGCTTGAAGTAAGTATAATGTATACCTCAATGCATTAAGTACGTCAAATAGGCTTGATCAACATCAATCCATAAGTCCTAACCTAGCTACTAATTGACTTAGTAGTAGGCTGGAGTCAATGGTTATCAAATTGACCACATAGGGTTCTCAAATCACAAATTCAATGAGACCCAATGACTCAAGGTCACCCAATTCCCTTAGCCTAGGCCAAGAGTAAAGAAAACTACTCTAAAACTAGTGAAAACATTTTAACAAACACCTAGAATGTAATAAAAGTAAACATAATCAATTGCAAGAATTAAAGGAAGTTACAACTAATCAAAGTAAGAAACCAACAATAGAAATTAAGGCAAACAACAAAAGACATGAAAATAAATAATTGCATTAAAGGAAAATTGAAATCAACAAAAGGTGCATGAACTAAAATTAACAAAATAAAAGAATTAACAAGAAAAGTAAAGTACAAGAACAAATAAAAGTATAGGAAGACTAAATGGAAGGAGAAAGAGATCAAGATCTAAAAAGGAGTAAAACTAAGAACCCTAATCTAGAGAGAGGAGAGTGCCTCTCTCTCTAGAGAACTACATCTAAACTAAAACTAAAGTGTGTATGAATGGTGATCCCCCTATGCTCCTTCACTCCCAGCCTCTTATCTGCATGTTGGGCTCGAAACTGGGTCAAAAGTCAGCTCAGAGGGCAATTTCTCTTTAATGAGGCACATGCCGCTCATCATGCGTACGCGTCAGCCACGCGTACGCGTCGCTAGGAGGATGCATTGGTCACACGTACGTGTCAGGTCACGCGTACGTGTAGCTTGGAGTATAGCGCGATCACGCGCACGCGTCGCCTATGCGTGCACGTCGGTATCAGCTTCTCAAATCTTCATTTTCTTGTGTTCCTTCCACTTTTGCATGCTTCCTTTCCATCCTTTAGTCCATTCCTGCCCTATAATCTCTAAAATTACTTAACAAACATATCACGACATCGAATGGTAATAAAAGAGGATTACAAATTAGTGATTTTAAGGCCTTGGAAGCATGTTTTCATTCATAGCATAAAATTGGGAAGGAATCTTAAAACCATGCAAATTGTATGAATAATGTGAGAATAGATGACAAAATCTGCTAAATTAAGCACAAGATAAAGCCTAAAAATGGTGTTTATCAGTTGTACTGATGGCCCCGACCAACTGCCTGTCCCTCTGTCGGACTCGACCCACCAGAATCTGCCTCTGCCTGGCCCGCTACTGGACCTGACCTACCTGTCAGGGTGGAAGGACCGAGGATATACTCGCCAACATGCTCCTGTGTTGGCTCATTCAAGTCTAGACTGATCGGAGCCTGCTGTGATGCATTCATACGACCTCGATCGATCCGAATATGTGACTCGATGCATACACTGGCTCGACTATCTGGTGTGGGCGGTAGATGGCGTCTATGAGATGAACCATCGACTGATGCTCGGTCGGGTTGCGAGGACTACTGTGATGGGATGGTTGGGATGTAAGCATCATCAAGACCATGAGCTCTGCCATCAAGGAATCGGCGGATGATATCGTAGTCCCCCAGTGATGGTTGTGCTGGTGAGAATGGAGGAATGTCTACGAGCCCGAATCCAAGACCGCTGTGATGGCTGTGATGGCTATGATGTGATCTGTGATGGCTCGACTGCCCAAGAGATGGCTGTGGGTGATGATAAGGAAACGGCTGAAACATTGCATGAGGTGGTGGCTGCTGAGGTGGCGGCCGAGGTGGTGGCGGCTGAGGTAGTGCCTGCTGCGGTGGATAATGTGGTGGGGGCTGATGAATGAATTCTGACAACCTCAGGTACATCCCGTATGATCTAATGTACCAACTCCGATAATCAGTAGACGGGGTAAAGTCGATAATTGGCTTCAAACCCCGATCTCGCAGACGACCGTTGCGGCGGTTACCCCATTGTTGTATCCATTCGTCATGAATCCCGCATCAGTCATGGTGTTGTACTCCCCACAGAGTATAGCAATGCGTCTCAACTGGTATGGCTTGTATTTCCAGAGGGGGGACTGTGCATATCCGTACTGATGAACCACTCGGTCCGTAGGATGCCATTCGACACACTCAAATGACACCAATGGCCTCACTGTGTCACAGACATTAAAGGGTGCGTGTAGGTCTGCAGGAATGACGATGCCGACGTACATCCAGAATATAAACTGCAAAAAACAACGATGGGCATTAGATTATTAATAATACTGTTAATTATAACAAAATTCCTCAAAATCCATACTTACCTCTTCCACAATGTCGATCACGTGCCTAATGGAAGCCTGAGTCCTAGCCATCCATTTTTGGGGTCGTGGATGATGACTCCATCTGCAAAATACAACATTATTTACATAGTTTGAAATACATCTTGCCTATAAATAACATACAACTCATATTCCTATAAAATAATGATGCATACATACGTGCCATCGGTATCTCAGCCGGCGCAAGCTGGGCTTGGGAAATGGGCGCAAGCCACGGCATACGCTCCCACGCCTAAGAAAACAACAAGTCTAGTGGCTCATCCATCTCCTTACAATTGTATTGTGATGCATGACACAGTGATCTGTAAAGGTGAGTGATAAACCACTATTTTATGGTTTATCTTGTGCTCAATTGAGTGGTTTTTTATCAAGTCTCTGCACACTTATTCATACTATTTGCATGATTTTACAATTTCTTCCCAATCTTGCTCTATGATTGAAAACTTGCTTCCTAAGCCTTTAAATTGTGTATTTTTAATGTCTTTTCATACCATTCGATGCTGTGATCTGTGTGTTCAGTGTTTTCAGGCTTTACAGGGCAGGAATGGCTTAGAGGAAGGAGAGGAAGCTTGCAAAAATGAAAGGAACACAAGAAATAAAGGAGACAACCAGCGAGCATCGACGCGCACACATGGCTCACGCGTGCGCATGATCTGGAGATTTTTACAGCAACGCCTGCGGGTACTTGACGCGTACGCGTAGACGCGAGTTTACATAGCGACGCGTGCACGTACCTGACGCGTACGCGTGAGACGCGAAGATGACCATTGACACGTACGCGTGACTGACGCATACGCATGACATGCGTGATTTGCAAAAATCACAGAAAATGCTGGGGTGATTTTGGGCCGAGTTTAGACCCATTTTTTGGCCCAGAAACACAGACTAGAGCCAGAGGACAACATAGACTCAAGACACATTCTCATTACGCATAGTTTTAGTTTAGTTTTGAATCTTAGAGAGAAATTACTACTTCCTCTAGGTTTCCTTTGCATTCATAGAATTCTAGTTTTTATGCTTTTGATCCTTTTGCTTTGGATATTGAGAAGAGTCACTACCTCCGTTGAAGATTCATTATTCTAGTTTATTTTCCTATTCCTTTACTCTTTTATTGCCCATTAACCCTGTTTGGATAAGTATGTTTATGATTTTGGGATTTATTAATGCAAAGAACTATTTTTACTTTTAATTAATTTTCAGTTCCTATTTTATTTAATTTATCATGTCTCCTTCTTATATTTCTTTGAACGTTACATTCATGTTAATGGAGTAGTTTCCTAACTTGATTGGGAATTGATTAAGAGGAGAACCTTGAGTTGGAATACTCAAGTGTTAATCTTAACTGGAAGTTGTTGGCCGACTCTCTAGTCTCTGACTCTAATAGGACTCGAGTGATAGAGTTGGTTATTTAGTTACTTGACTTTCCCTTGTTAAGTAAGGGATAACTAAGTAGAACAACAACCTTTTATTATTACACTTGGGAAAATTCAACAAGGATAGAACTTCCAATTAATCTTCTCCCGGTCAAGGATTTTATTTGAATTATATAAATTCTCTCGTTAATTTCCGTTGCTTAAATTTACAATTATTTATTTTTCTGTTTTTCAAACTCAAAAATTTCTTGGAAAACCTCTGACCAATAAGCTGCACTCTTTTGTCAACTCGTTGGGAGACGACCTGGGATTTCTACTCCCAGTATTTTGTTCTTAATTCTATGACAACTCTTTTCTAAATTGATAAGCGGATTTTAGTCGGTTAAGAACTGTACTTGCAACGCTATTTTCTCTATAAATTCTTAATCCGCAAATTTCTGCACCGTCAATTTTTGGTGCCGTTGCCGGGGAGTTGCAACAGTGTGCTAATTTATTGGTTGGAATTTATTTATTTACATTTTATTTTATTTTATTTTATTACCATGAGCTTTATGTTTCTTTTGTTGAATGACGCGTTCACTGCCTGATCCGAGCTTAGCCGTATTTGATCCTGAAATCGAAAGAACTCTTTCACGTATTAGGCGAGCTCAGCATCGGTTAGCCTCTGAGGGTGGTGAAGTGGTTATTGCCAATTCACCAGTCATATCTGAGAGCGAATATGAACCACCATTTGAGGAAGAAACAAGCTCCTCTACTACTGATTCGGTTGATTTATGCAGGTAATATAGCGGAACCCAGGAGGATCACTGGTGCACGAAATTGTGATCTCAGGCAACGGCACGAAAACCTCTGTACGCACGTCTTAATAAATTGTTTTTCATTCACAACTTCGATACAACTAACCAGCAAGTGCACTGGGTCGTCCAAGTAATAAACCTTACGTGAGTAAGGGTCGATCCCATGGAGATTGTTGGTATGAAGCAAGCTATGGTCACCTTGTAGATCTCAGTCAGGCGGATATAAAATAGTTATGGAATTTTCGAAATTAATACTAATTAAACAGAAAATAAAGATAGAAATACTTATGTAAATCATTGGTGAGAATTTCAGATAAGCGCATAGAGATGCTTTCGTTCCTCTGAACCTCTGCTTTCCTACTATCTTCATCCAATCAATCCTACTCCTTTCCATGGCTGGCATTATGTAAGGACATCACCGTTGTCAATGGCTACTTTTTATCCTCTCTGGAAAATGGTCCGATGCGCTGTCACTACATGGCTAATCATCTAGAGGCATCACCCTTGTCAATGGCTGCATCCCATCCTCTTGTAAAAATGGTCCAAATGCTCTGTCACAGCACGGCTAATCATCTGAGGTTCTCGATCATACTGGAATAGGATTCACCCTCCTTTTGCGTCTGTCACTACGCGCAGCACTCGCGAGTTTGAAGTTTGTCACAGTCATTCAATCCCAGAGTCCTACTCGGAATACCACAGACAAGGTTTAGACTTTCCGGACTCTCATGAATGCCGCCATCAATCTAGCTTATACCACGAAGATTCTGATTAAGAGATCCAAGAGATACTCATTCAATCTAAGGTAGAACGGAAGTAGTTGTCAGGCACGCGTTCATAGGGAATGATGATGATTGTCATGTTCATCACATTCATGTTGAAGTGCGAATGAATATCTTAGAAGCGGAATAAGTTGAATTGAATAGAAAAACAGTTGTACTTTGCATTAATCTTTGAGGAACAGCAGAGCTCCACACCTTAATCTATGGAGTGCAGAAACTCTACCGTTAAAAATACATAAGTGAATAGAGGATAAGCATGGCCGAGTGGCCAGCCTCCCATGGAGGTCTAGAGATCTAAAAATGATCAAAAGATACAATCCAGGATGTCTAATACAATAGTAAACAGTCCTATTCATACTAAACTAGTTACTAAGGTTTACAGAAGTAAGTAATTGATGCATAAATCCACTTCCGGGGCCCACTTGGTGTGTGCTTGGGCTGAGCTTGAATGTTACACGTGCAGAGGCTCTTTCTGAAGTTGAATGCCAGATTGTAACGTATTTCTGGCGTTCAACTCTGGTTTGTGACGTGTTTCTGGCGTTTAACTCCAGACAGCAGCATAGAACTGGCGTTCAACGCCCTTTTACGTCATCTAAACTCGGTCAAAGTATAAAATATTATACATTGCTGGAAAGCCCTGGATGTCTACTTTCCAACGCATTTGGAAGCGCGCCATTTTGAGTTCTGTA
>NC_029792.2:104271317-104287294 GCF_000816755.2 Arachis ipaensis | reverse complement strand
CTTTTTTTATTACCCTTGCCTTTTGGTTTTAAGGGCTATTGGCTTTTTTCTCTTGCCTTTTGGTTTTAAGAGCTTTTGGCTTTTTCTGTTTGCTTTTGCTATCTTTTTTTTCGCTATTTTTTTGTTTTTTTTTCTGCAAGCTTTGTTCTTTGCTGCTTTTTCTTGCTTCAAGAATCATTTTTATGATTTTTTAGATTATCAAATAACATGTCTCCTTGTCATCATTCTTTGAAGAGCCAACATATTTAACATTCTTAAACAACAACTTCAAAATATATATGCACTGTTCAAGCATTCATTCAGAAAACAAGAAGCATTGTCACCACATTAATATAATTAAACTAAGTTCAAGGATAAATTCGAAACTCATGTACTTCTTGTTCTTTTGAATTAAAACAGTTTTCATTTAAGAGAGGTGATGGATTCATAGGACATTCATAACTTTAAGACAAAGTTACTAAATACTAATGATCATGTAATGAAGACACAAACATGGATAAGCACTTAACATAGAGAAAACGAAAAACAGAGAATGTAAGAACAAGGAATGAGTCCACCTTAGTGTTGGTGGCGTTTCCTTCTTGAGGAACCAATGATGTCCTTGAGCTCTTCTATGTCTCTTCCTTGTCTTTGTTGCTCCTCCCTCATTGCTTTTTGATCTTCTCTAATTTCATAAATGATGATGGAATGCTCTTGATGTTCCACCCTTAGTTGTCCCATGTTGGAACTTAGTTCTCCTAGGGATGTGTTGATTTGCTCCCAATAGTTTTGTGGAGGAAAATGCATTTGAGGCATCTCCGGGATCTCATGGTGATGAGCTTCATGCGTCTCTTGAGATCCATAAATGGGCTCTCTTGCTTGCTCCATCCTTTTCTTAGTGATGGGCTTTTCTTCCTCAATGGGAATGTCTCCTTCTATGAAAGCTCCAGCTGAGTAACATAGATGGCAAATAAGATGAGGAAAAGCTAGCCTTACCCAAGGAGAGGCTTTTCGGCTATTTTATAGAGTTCAAGGGAGATGACTTCATGAACTTCTACTTTCTCTCCAATCATGATGCTATGGATCATGATGGCCCGATCCACAGTAACTTCAGATCGGTTGCTAGTGGGGATGATGGAGCGTTGGATGAATTCCAACCATCCTATAGCTACAGGCTTGAGGTCCAGTCTTCTTAATTGAACCGGCTTGCCTTTGGAGTCAATCTTCCATTGAGCTCCTTCCACACATATGTCCATGAGGACTTGGTCCAACCTTTGATTAAAGTTGACCCTTCTAGTGTAGGGGCGTGCATCTCCTTGCATCATAGGCAAGTTAAACGCCATCCTTACATTCTCCGGACTAAAATCTAAGTATTTTCCCCGAACCATTGTAATATAATTCTTTGGGTTTGGGTTCTTACTTTGATCATGGTTCCTAGTGATCCATGCATTGGCATAGAACTCTTGAACCATTAGGATGCCGACTTGTTGGATGGGGTTTGTTAGAACTTCCCAACCTCTTCTTTGGATTTCATGTCGGATCTCCGGATACTTATTCTTCTTGAGTTTGAAAGGGACCTCAGGGATCACCTTCTTCTTGACCACAACATCATAGAAGTGGTCTTGATGAGCTTTGGAGATGAATCTTTCCATCTCCCATGACTCGGAGGTGGAAGCTTTTGTCTTCCCTTTCCCTTTTCTAGAGGATTCTTCAGTCTTGGGTGCCATTAATGGTAATGGAAAAACAAAAAGATTATGCTTTTACCACACCAAACTTAGAATATTGCTCGCCCTCGAGCAAGAAAAGAAAGAATAGATGAAGAAGAAGAAGAAAATATAGAAGAGAGGGTTGTGTTGTGTAAAAATGAGGAAGAATGGAGGGCTATATATAGGGAAGGGAGGGGGGGTAAGGTTCGGCCATAAGGGTGGGTTTTCGGTGGGAAATTGATTTTGAATTTTGAAGGTAGGTGGGGTTTATGAGGTAGGTTTATGGGGAAGAGTGGATGGATGTGAGTGGTGAAGTGGTGATAGGGAAGAGAGATTGAGGTGATTGGTGAAGAGTTTTGGGGAAGAGTGTTTATGGGATTGTGTGAAAGAGGAGTGAGAAGAAGTGAGTAGAGGTAGGTGGAAATCCTGTGGGGTCCACAGATCCTGAGGTATTCAAGAATTTACAACCTTGCACCAAATTAGGCATGCAAAATGCCCTTGCACACAACTCTGGGTGTTCAGCGCCAGATTGGTGCTTGTTCTGGGCGTTGAACGCCCATTTGTTGCCCATTTCTGGCGTTGAACGCCAGAACCATGCTTGTTCTGGGCGTTCAGCGCCAGCTCTTCTCCAGGGTGCAATTCTGGCGTTCAAACGCCCAGATGCTGCCCATTTTGGGTGTTCAGCGCCAGAACCATGCTCTGTTCTGGCGTTGAACGCCAGCCAGATGCTTCTTACTGGCGTTTAAACGCCAGTGAGATTCTCCTCCAGGGTGTAATTTTTCTTCTGCTGTTTTTGATTCCGTTCTCAATTTTTTTGATTTATTTTGTGACTCCACATGATCATGTACCTATAAAGACATATAACTAATAAAAATATAATTAAATAAAAATTGGGTTGCCTCCCAACAAGCACTTTTTTAATGTCAATAGCTTGACAGTGGGCTCTCATGGAGCCTCACAGATGTTCAGAGCATTGTTGAGACTCCCCAACACCAAACTTAGAGTTTGGATATGGGAGTTCAACACCAAACTTAGAGTTTGATTGTGGCCTCCCAACAACAAACTTAGAGTTTGACTGTGGGGGCTCTGGTTGACTCTGCAGTGAGAGAAATTTTTTATGCTTCCTCTCCATGTTTATAGAAGGATGACCTCGAGTTTTAAACACAAGGGAGTCCTCATTCAATTGAAGGACTAGTTCACCTCTGTCAACATTAATCACAGCTCTTGCTGTGGCTAGGAAGGGTCTTCCAAGGATGATGGATTCATCCTCATCCCTCCCAGTATCTAGGACTATGAAATCAGTAGGGATGTAAAGACCTTCAACCTTTACTAACACGTCCTCTACTTATCCATAAGCCTGTTTTCTTGAATTGTCTGCCATCTCTAATGAGATTTTAGCAGCTTGCACCCCAAAGATTCCCAGTTTCTCTATTACAGAGAGGGGCATGAGGTTTATCCCTGAACTAAGGTCATACAGAGCCTTTTCAAAGATCATGGTGCCTATGGTACAATGTATTAGGAACTTTCCAGGATCCTGTTTCTTCTGAGGCAATGTCAGTTGATCCAGATCACTCAGTTCATTGGTGAACAGGGGAGGTTCATCTCCCCAAGTCTCATTACCAAATAAATTGGCATTCAGCTTCATGATTGCACCAAGGTACTTGGCAACTTGCTCTTCAGTAACATCCTCATTCTCTTCAGAAGAGGAATACTCATCAGAGCTCATGAATGGCATAAGGAGGTTTAATGGAATCTCTATAGTCTCTAGATGAGCCTCAGATTCCTTTGGTTCCTCAGAGGGAAACTCCTTATTGATCACTGGACATCCCAGGAGGTCTTTCCATATTAACTTGCTGAGTCAATATTTTATTCTGAGCCAATATGGCATTCAGAGTATCAATTTCAAGAACTCCCTTCTTCATAGGCGTCCCATTAATCACAGGATTCCTCTCAAAAGTGTACATGAACTGGTTATTAGCAACCATGTCAATGAGTTCTTGAGCTTCTGCAGGCGTTTTCTTTAGGTGAATGGGTCCACCTGCAGAAGTATCCAATGATATTTTAGCTAATTCAGATAGACCATCATAGAATATATCCAGGATGGTCCACTCTATAAGCATGTCAGAAGGACACTTTTTGGTTAGTTCCTTGTATCTCTCCCAAGCTTCATAGAGGGATTCACCTTCTTTCTATCTGAAGGTTTGAACATCCACTCTAAGCTTACTCAGCTTTTGAGGAGGAAAGAACTTGGCTAAGAAAGCCTTTACCAGCTTATCCCAAGAGTTCAGGCTATCCTTAGGTTGAGAGTCCAACCATACTCTAGCTCTGTCTCTTACAGCAAAAGGGAAAAGCATGAGCCTGGAGACTTCAGGATCTACTCCATTAGTCTTAACAGTATCACATATCTGCAAGAATTCAGTTAAGAACTGAAAAGGATCTTTAGATGGAAGTCCATGAAACTTGCAGTTCTGCTGCATCAGAGAAACTAATTGAGGTTTCAGCTCAAAATTGTTTGCTCCAATGGTAGGGATGGAGATGCTTCTTCCATGTAAATTGGAATTAGGTGCAGTAAAGTCACCAAGCATCCTCCTTGCATTATTATTATTTTTGGCTGCCATCTCCTCTTCCTATTCGAAAATTTCTGAAAGGTGCTTGCTGGATTGTTGTAATTTAGCTTCTTTTAGTTTCCTCTTTAGAGTCCTTTTAGGTTCTGGATCTGTTTCAACAAGAATGTTCTTGTCCTTGTTCCTGCTCATATGAAAAAGAGGGAACAGAAAAATAATAATAATAGGGATCCTTTTTGCCCAAGTATAGAGGTTCCCTTTGTGAGTAGAAGAAAAGAAGAAGAAAAGAATGTAATGTAAAGAAAGAAACACAAGGGTGAGGAGAGCAGAGATGTGAGATGAAGAGAAGTGTTAGTAGATGAATAAATAAATAGAAGGAGATGAGAGAGAAAGAGGATTTTCGAAAATAATTTTTGAAAAAGAGTTAGTGATTTTCGAAATTAGTTTTTGAAAAAGGTTAGTAATTTTCGAAAATTAAAATCAACAATTAAAATAATTAGTTAATTAAAAAGAAATTTTGAAAAAGAGGGACGATATTTTCGAAAATTAGAGAGAGAGAGTTAGTTAGGTGGTTTTGAAAAAGATAAGAAACAAACAAAAAGTTAGTTAGTTAGTTGAAACAAATTTGAAAATCAATTTTGAAAAGATAAGAAGATAAGAAGTTAGAAAAGATATTTTAAAACCAAATATTTGAAAAAGATATGATTTTGAAAAAGATAAGATAAAAAGATATTTTTGAAAAGATATGATTGAAATTAGTTTTGAAAAAGATTTGATTTTTAAAATCACAATTAATGACTTGATTCACAAGAAATCACAAGATATGATTTTAGAACTTAAAGTTTGAATCTTTCTTAACAAGCAAGTAACAAACTTGAAATTTTTGAATCAAAACATTAATTGATGATGTTATTTTCGAAAATTAGGAGATAAAGATAAGAAAAAGATTTTTGAAAAATATTTTTGGAATTTTCGAAAATAGATAAGAAAAATGAAAAAGATTTGATTTTTTTTGAAAAAGATTTTTGAAAAAGATAGGATTTTTAAATTGAAAATCTGATTTGACTCATAAGAAACAACTAGATTTTAAAAATTTTTGAAAAAGTCAAATCTAATTTTCGAAATTTTAAGAGAGAAAAAGGGGAAGATATTTTTTTTGATTTTTTGAATTTTTAATGATGAGAGAGAAAAACATGAAAAATGATGCAATGCATGAAAATTTTGGATCAAAACAATGAATGCATGCAAGAATGCTATGAATGTCAAGATGAACACCAAGAACACTTTGAAGATCATGATGAACATCAAGAACATATTTTTGAAAGATTTTTAATGCAAAGAAAACATGCAAGACACCAAACTTAGAAATCTTTAATGCTTAGACACTAAGATTTCAAGAATGCATATGAGAAACAAGAAAAGACACAAAATAAGAAAACATCAAGATCAAACAAGAAGACTTACCAAGAACAACTTGAAGAACATGAAGAACACTATGAATACATGAATTTTCAAAAAATGCAAAATGAGTATGCAATTGACACCAAACTTAAAAATTGACTCAAGACTCAAACAAGAAACACAAAATATTATTGATTTTTATGATTTTCTAAATTTTTTGTATTTTTATTTTATATTTTTCGAAAATTAGTGTGAAAAAAAAAAAATAAGGATTCCAAAATTTTTAATATGAATTCCAGGAATCTTGTACTCTTAGTCTAAAGCTCCAATCTAAGGGTTAGGCATGGCTTAATAGCCAACCAAGCTTTAGAAGATACAAATCAGGCATACAACAGCTGATACTTCATCCAACTTCATATACTGATAAGAGGAAGCCTCAGTCTAAATGAATTAGACATGACTTTACACCCAGCCAGGCTTCAATATGCTTCATGAAACACTAGAATTCATTCTTAAAAATTCTGACGAAAAATATATTTTTGAAAACATTTATTTTTAATTTTTATTTTTTTTTTGAAAACAAAGGAGAAATTTTTTGAAAAATTTTTGAAAAATTTTTTTGAAAAGAAAACAAAAAGAAAATTACCTAATCTGAGCAACAGGATGAACCGTCAGTTGTCCAAACTCGAACAATCCCCAGCAACGGTGCCAAAAACTTGGTGCACGAAATTGTGATCTCAGGCAACGGCGCCAAAAACTCTGTACGCACGTCTTAATAAATTGTTTTTCATTCACAACTTCGATACAACTAACCAGCAAGTGCACTGGGTCGTCCAAGTAATAAACCTTACGTGAGTAAGGGTCGATCCCACGGAGATTGTTGGTATGAAGCAAGCTATGGTCACCTTGTAGATCTCAGTCAGGCGGATATAAAATAGTTATGGAGTTTTCGAAATTAATACTAATTAAACAGAAAATAAAGATAGAAATACTTATGTAAATCATTGGTGAGAATTTCAGATAAGCGCATAGAGATGCTTTCGTTCCTTTGAACCTCTGCTTTCCTGCTGTCTTTATCCAATCAATCCTACTCCTTTCCATGGCTGGCTTTATGTAAGGACATCACCGTTGTCAATGGCTACTTTTTATCCTCTTTGGAAAATGGTCCGATGCGCTGTCACTGCATGGCTAATCGTCTGGAGGCATCACCCTTGTCAATGGCTGTATCCCATCCTCTTGTGAAAATGGTCCAAATGCTCTGTCACAGCACGGTTAATCATCTGAGGTTCTCGATCATACTGGAATAGGATTCACCCTCCTTTTGCGTCTGTCACTACGCCTAGCACTCGCGAGTTTAAAGTTCGTCACAGTCATTCAATCCCAGAGTCCTACTCGGAATACCACAGACAAGGTTTAGACTTTCTGGACTCTCATGAATGCCACCATCAATCTAGCTTATACCACGAAGATTCTGATTAAGAGATCCAAGAGATACTCATTCAATCTAAGGTAGAACGGAAGTAGTTGTCAAGAACGCGTTCATAGGGAATGATGATGATTGTCACGTTTATCACATTCATGTTGAAGTGCGAATGAATATCTTAGAAGCAGAATAAGTTTTATTGAATAGAAAAATAGTAGTACTTTGCATTAATCTTTGAGGAACAGCAGAGCTCCACACCTTAATCTATGGAGTGCAGAAACTCTACCGTTAAAAATACATAAGTGAATAGAGGGTAAGCATGGCCGAGTGGCCAGCCTCCCATGGAGGTCTAGAGATCTAAAAATGATCAAAAGATACAATCCAGGATGTCTAATACAATAGTAAACAGTCCTATTTATACTAAACTAGTTACTAGGGTTTACAGAAGTAAGTAATTGATGCATAAATCCACTTCTGGGGCCCACTTGGTGTGTGCTTGGGCTGAGCTTGAATGTTACACGTGCAGAGGCTCTTTCTAGAGTTGAACGCCAGGTTGTAACGTACTTCTGGCGTTCAACTCTGGTTTGTGACGTGTTTCTGGCGTTTAACTCCAGACAGCAGCGTAGAACTGGCGTTCAACGCCCTTTTACGTCATTTAAACTCGGTCAAAGTATGGAATATTATACATTTCTGAAAAGCCCTGGATGTCTACTTTCCAACGCATTTAAAAGCGCGCCATTTTGAGTTCTGTAGCTCCAGAAAATCCCCTTTGAGTGCAGGGAGGTCAGAATCCAACAGCATCAGCAGTCCTTCTTCAACCTCTGAATCTGATTTTTGCTCAAGTCCCTCAATTTCAGCCAGAAAATATCTGAAATCACAGAAAAACACACAAACTCATAGTAAAGTCCAGAAATGTAAATTTAACATAAAAACTAATGAAAACATCCCTAAAAGTAACTAGATTCTACTAAAAATATTCTAAAAATAATGCCAAAAAGCGTATAAATTATCCGCTCATCAATCACTCTCCAGGAAGCTGGAGCCCAAGAAACTGTATCAAGTGCGTCACCCAAATATGGCTGCAGATTTTGAGCTGAAGACGTCGCTAATCAACTTGATGCCTAAGTTTCATGGCTTACCTGCTCAGGAGCCTATAAAGCACCTCAGGGATTTTCAGACAACCTGTTCTACTGTTAGGCGTCATGGTGCTGATGAGACTACTATTTTGCTGATCGCCTTCTCGTTTTCTCTTGAGGAAAAGGCGAGGGAGTGGTACTACACTCAAATTGAGGCGGTTGTTACTAACTGGGATACGCTCAGGAGAGAGTTCCTGGACAAATACTTTTCGGCTGAAGTTACAGACAGACTGAGAAAAGAGATCTCCTGCATTATCCAAGGAGAGTTAGAAACTCTTTATGAGTACTCAGAACGCTTCAGGAACCTCTTAGATTCATGTCCCCACCACAAGATTGATGATATGGTGTTGATCAGCTACTTCACACAAGGCATGAAGCCTCAGGACAATACCACATTAGATGCTGCAAGCAATGGCTCTTTGAAGAAGTACAAGACGGCAACAAAAGCGTGGCAGTTGATTGCCGATCTAGCTGAATCCACTCGGAATGCTAGACACAGGAATAACCATCCCAAAGCTGTAGCAGAGGTCTCCTCTGGCAGTGAGACTATTGCTTTCACACAGGCTGTGTGTGAGATGACCAACCTACTAAAGCAGATACATCTGAATCAACAATAATCTCAACCCCCCTCACCATAACATAGTCAACCACTGGTTCCTCAGAAAGTATGCGGAATATGTGCTGATTATAGTCATTATACTGATGAGTGTCCACAGCTCCAACAAGAGGACAACACCTTGGCAGCTACTCACAATTTCTATGACCGCCCAAATCAAGGCTCCAATCAATAAGGCAGCAACTACAACCAAGGTTGGCAAGACAACTCCAACCAGGGCTGGAGAGATAATTCCAACTAGGGCTGGAGAGATAATTCGACCTATGGATGGAGGGACAACTATAACAGAGGAGGCAGAGACAACCAGGGAAATCAGAGGTGGAATAATAATAACAATCAGCAGAACCGGAATTAGCAGAACCATTCCTATCAACAGCAGAATCAGAACCAGTCTTACAGAGCATCCCACCTAAGGCAGTCCCAAGGACATCAGCACAACCAATAGCAGATCCCTCAGATCACTTATCCCCCTTCCTCTTCTAACGACGAGATACTTCATTCTCTTGCACAAGGACAACAAGACATTCAGACTACACTGAACTCTACTATAAATGGTTTGAATGCCACTTTACAAGCTCTCATCTCCAGGATGAATTCATTCTCCGCTCTCAACAACCAGCCTTCAAGCTCCAGTGGAATTCCTTCTCAATCCTTACCCAACCCCAAAGGTGGCATCAATGCCATCACTTTAAGGTTCAGAACCACACTGCAAGAGAGGAATGATGAGGAGCCAAGCCAACAAGAACACGCCCCAGTTGAGGACATGGTAGAAGTGGAGGATGTTGAAGAGGAAGATGAAGTACAAGACATAGTTGAAGAAGAAGCAGCTCAACCAAGGAATGGAGAACCAAAGGAAGATGAAGCTATAAGAGACGCCATTCCTATCCCATTTCCACACCTTGCAAGGAAGTCCAAAAAGTAGATGGAACTTGACCCAAAAATGGTAGAAATCTTTAAAAAGGTTGAGGTAACTGTTTTCCTTTTTATGTTATTCAGCAAGTACCTAAATATGCGAAGTTTCTAAAGGATTTGTGCATGCATAAGGATAAGATTAATGGGTTAGAAACTATTCCTTTAGGTAGTTCTATATCTACTTTAATGAGGGATATACCTGAAAAATGTAGTGATCCAGGTCCATGCATGGTTAACTGTACCATTGGTGGTGTAATATTTTCTGGCTGCATGTGTGATTTAGGAGCGTGCGTGAGTATTATGCCTTTCTCTATATATGATGCTTTGAGGCTTCCTCCCTTAAAATGGTCGGCAGCTCGTTTTGTGTTAGCAGATAAAAGCATTATTACAGTGGTTGGAATTGCTGAGGACGTGCTGATGAGCATCAAGGGGCTCACATTTCCCATTGACTTTTATATCTTGGAGATACCCCAAAATGACTCAGGAAGATCGTCATCCATCTTGCTCGGAAGACCATTCCTAAAGACCTCAAAGTTCAAGTTGGATGCATTCTCAGGAACTTATTCTTTTGAGATAGACAGCCGAGCAGTGAGCTTCAACCTGAATGAAGCTATAAAACATCCTCCGGAAGATCATTCCATCTTCCAATGTAACATCATTGATGAGACTGTAGCTACAGTTCACCAAGAAGAATTAGAAGAGATGCACATGGAGTATGGTCCAAGTGTGGGGAACCCCCTGAACACAGTGAGGACACTTTGCCATTATCACTAGCTCCAAAAGATTTAGTGCCCAGTCAGGAACAGAAATTAGAGTTAAAGCCCCTTCTACCCCACCTCAAGTATGCTTACCTTAAGGAAAATCAGAAGCTCCCAGTTATCATTGCAAGGGAACTCACATCCCAACAAGAGGAGCAATTGCTTACTGTGCTGAGAAGACACAAGAAAGCAATTGGGTGGAGCTTGGCGGATATAGTAGGCATCATCCCTCAAGTTTGTGAGCATAGGATATTTTTAGAAGAGGGAGCAAGGCCCGTCCGTCAATCTCAAAGGCGGCTGAACCCTACCATCTTTGAAGTTGTTAAGAAGGAAGTGACCAGATTACTTGAGGCAGATATCATCTACCCCATCTCAGACAGTGAATGGGTAAGTCCAGTACAAGTAGTACCCAAGAAGTCTGGAGTCACTACAGTGAAGAATGAGCAAGGAGAGCTCATAGCAACTAGAGTGCAGAATTCCTGGAGGGTGTGCATTGATTACAGGCGCCTCAACCAGGCCACTCTTAAGGATCACTACCCCCTGCCATTCATTGACCAAATGCTGGATCGCCTGTCAGGTAAATCACATTACTGCTTTTTAGATGGTTACACTGGCTATTTCCAGATTCATATAGCTCCTAAGGATCAGGAAAAGACTACTTTTACATGTCCCTTTGGAACATATGCTTACAAGAAGATGCCTTTTGGTTTATGTAATGCACCAGCTACTTTCCAAAGGTGCATGATGAGTCTTTTCTCTGATCTTATTGAGAGCTGTATGGAAGTTTTCATGGATGATTTTAGCGTATACGGTGATTCCTTTAGCCTTTGCTTGGACAATTTATCTAGAGTATTAGACAGGTGTGTTAGTTCAAACCTTGTTTTAAATTTTGAAAAGTGTCATTTTATGGTTAAACAAGGTATTGTTCTAGGACACGTTGTTTCTAATACTGGTATCTCTGTAGATCCAGCAAAGGCAAATGTCATTTCTAGCGTACCTTACCCCTCCTCCGTGAGGAAAGTCCGTTCGTTCCTTGGTCATGCAGGTTTCTACCGAAGATTCATCAAGGACTTCAGTAAGGTAGCATTACCTTTATCCAGACTACTGCAAAAGGATGTTGAGTTCGAGCTGAGTGAGGACTGTATGGAAGCGTTTGATAAGCTGAAGATCGCCTTGACTCAAGCTCCAATTATGAGAGGACCAGACTGGAGCCAGCCCTTTGAGATTATGTGTGATGCCGCCAACCATGCTGTAGGAGCGGCGCTGACCCAGCACACAGGTAAGGATCCCTTTGTAATTGCTTATGCATCTAAGACCTTAGACGCTGCTCAGTCTAATTACACCACCACTGAAAAAGAGCTTCTGGCTATTGTTTTTGCTCTGGATAAATTCCGATCCTACTTACTTGGTACTAAGGTGGTAGCGTACTCCGACCATGCAGCTCTAAAATATTTATTAGCTAAAAAAGAGTCCAAACCAAGGCTAATACGTTGGATACTACTACTGCAAGAATTTGATTTAGAAATTAAGGATATGAGTGGTTCTCAGAATTTAGTGATAGACCACTTGAGTCGCCTTGAGCACATTAAGGATGACTCCACTCCTATGAATGATGCTTTTCCATTTGATAGCTTGCATGCAGTATTTGAAGTATTTCCTTGGTAGGCACCTGTAGCTAATTATCTAGTTAGTCATACCTTCCCTCCCAATTTTACTAAGCATCAGAGGGATAAGCTGAAAAGCGAGTCCAAATATTATATCTGGGATGATCCATATTTATGGAAATATGGTGCTGACTAGATAATTAGAAGGTGTGTGCCTCAATTAGAATTTCAGTCCATTTTAGAGGTCTGTCACTCATCTGAGAGTGGTGGACATTTTGGCCCTCAAAGAACAGCTAGAAAGATTCTAGACTGTGGATTCTGGTGGCCCACTCTTTTTAAAGATGCTACTGCCTTCTGTAAATCTTGTTCCCTATGCCAGAGGTTTGGTAATATATCCAAGAGGGATGAGATGCCCCAATAAATTATGTTGTTCTGTGAGATTTTTTATATTTGGGGCATTGACTTCATAGGTCTGTTTCCAAACTCTAGCGGTTTCTTATATATATTGTTAGCTGTAGATTATGTTTCTAAATGGGTGAAAGCGATTCCTACTCGTACTGATGATGCTAACACTATTGTCTCTTTTGTTATAAACCATATTATCTGTCCCTTTGGATCACCACGAGCAATCGTGAGTGATCAAGGCACCCATTTTTGTAACAGGAGATTGACTGCTCTACTGAAGAAGCATGGCGTTATTCACAAGGTAGCAACTGCTTACCACCCGCAGACTAATGGACAAGTAGAGGTGTCTAACAGAGAGATAAAGCGTATCCTAGAGAAGATAGTCAAGCCTTATAGGAAGGATTGGAGCACCAGGCTACATGATGCGCTTAGGGCATATCGGATAGTGTACAAGACACCAATCGGGATGAGCCCCTTTTGCCTGGTTTATGGAAAAGCTTGTCACCTCTCAGTAGAGGTAGAGCACAAAGCATTCTGGGCGGTAAGAGAAATCAACATGGTATTTGAGAAGGCCGGAGCCGAAAGGAAAATGCAACTACAAAAATTAGAAAACTTTCGCCTAGAAGCATATGATAAATCCAGGCTATACAAAGAGAAGATAAGGATGTGCATGACAAGCACATTAAAAGGAGAGAGTTCAGACCGGGGGAGTTAGTCCTCCTTTATAACTCCAGACTGAGCCTCATGCCAGGCAAGCTGAGATCCAGATGGGAAGGTCCCTACAGAGTAGAGAAGGCAGAGCCATACGGAGTCTTTCACCTGAGTCATCCTTCGAGCTCCAAATTCATCAAGGTCAATGGACATCGCTTAAAGCTATATCATGGTGAGAAGATGAAGAAAAACAAGGAGCTGGAGATCTTGCTCTTGGAGGATCCACCCACAGCAGCAGACTGAGCTAGTGGACCGTCTAACTTAAGGACATTAAAGAAAAGTGCTAGGTGGGAGACAACCCTGACGAACAGATTTTTGCTAGTAAAACAATTCACAAATATATTCCCGTTGTAAGTATAGTTTCTAAACCAACAAAGAATCCTTTCGTACAAAAACTTATTTGTCACTAAAGCAAACCTAATAAAAATAAACCGAAGTATTTAAACCTCGGGTCGTCTCTCAAGGAATTGCAGGGAGGTGTATTTATTATTGGTTATGGGAAAAGTATCTTTTTGGGGTTTTTGAAATAAGAAACAATGAAATTAAATGATAAGAAAATAAACTAATAAATAAGAAAACTCTTGGCAAGGTATGAAAACTGGACGTCCTATCCTAGTTATCCTTATCAATTGTGATGAGAATTGTTCATTGCTCCCACTTAGTTAACCCTTACTAAATAAAGGAAAGTCAAGTGGACTAATCAATTTGATTCCTCAAGTCCTAGTCAACTCCTAAGGAAAGACTAGCTTTAAACGGATCCAAACCAACCAGCAAATTCCAATTATCAATCAACAAAGGAGTTTGATAACTCAAGTGTCTCCAATTAATCAACCAAAGCTAAAAATGTAAAAATCTAAATTAAAATCATAAATATGAAATACCTCAAATTGCATTAAATAAAGAAATCAAATCTAACATGGAGTTCATAAACCAAATTGTCAACATAAAGTAATCAACAAGGAAAAGAAATAAACTAGAATGCTAGAAAAAATAAAAGTAGAAGAGAAACTAAATTAAAGGAACATTGAACCTGGAATTGGGAGGAATCAAACCTAAAACTAAGAGAAATCCTAAATCCTAAAACTTAGAGAGAGGAGAGAGCCTCTCTCTCTAGAAACTACATCTAAAACCTAAAATTGTGAATAATGAATAGTAAGAATGAATGGATTGATTCCCCCACTCTGTAGCCTCTAATCTGTGTTTTTTGGGCCGAAAACTAGGTCAAAAACAGCCTAGAAATCGCCCCCAGCGATTTCTGATACGTCCAGCACGTGGCTTTGTCACGCATACGTGTGGATTGAACTTTCGCCAAGTCACGCGTACGCGTAATCCACGCATGCGCGTCACCTATCTTCAGGGAAATTATATCAAATTATATATCGTTGTGAAGCCCTGGATGTTATCTTTCCAACGCAACTAGAACCACCTCATTTGGACCTCTATAGCTCAAGTTATAGTCGATTTAGTACGAAGAGGTCAAGCTGGACAACTTAGTAATTCCTTCAGTTTCTTGTATTCCTTCCCCTTTTGCATGCTTCTTTTCCATCCTCTAAGCCATTCCTGCCCTATAAACCCTGAAATCACTTAACACACATATCAAAGCATCGAATGATAATAAGTGTGGATTGAACATAGCAAATTTAAGGCCAAAGAAGCATGTTTTCAATCATAGCACAAAATCAGGAAGGAAAATGTAAAACATGCGAATTATATGAATAAGTGTGAGTTTAGTGGATAAAATCCACTCAATTAAGCATAAGATGTACCATGAAATAGTGGTGCATCAAATCTCCCCACACTTAAATATTAGCATGTCCTCATGCTAAGCTCAAGAGAAACTATAAGAGTGAAGGCAAAATGGTGGAACTTATGCAATGCAACCTATCTATATGAATCCAACTACATGCAAAAATATTTCTACCTACTTGGTTAAAAGTAAACAAGTTCTTCAAGACAAACATAAATCAGATTCTACTAATTCAAATCATACAATAAAAGACATGTAAACTTGTAAGAAGATAGCTCGTGAAAGCAGGGAACGTAGAATCAAGCATTGAGCCCTCACTAGTAGTGTATATGCACTATAATCTCTCAAGTGTTTAGGGTTAATTACTCTACTCTTCTCTAGTCATGCTTTCTAAAGCTTTGTTCTTCATCTAACCAATCAACAAAATTTAGTATACCAATGCAAACATCATGAGGTCTTTTCAGGGTTGTAATGGGGCTAAGGTAAGGGTGAAGATACATGTATGGCCAAGTGAGCTATAATATAAATCTTTGACTAACCTAAGCTCTCACCTAACACACACACACACACTCTCTATGTAATTCTAATTCATGCCTAGCTACCCAGAATTTCCACTTTTGCATCACATACTCATGTACCAAATTTTCTTTAATTTTATCATATATGCATTGATCTTTTATTAAACTTAACATTGGGGTAATTTTGTCCCCTTATTCACTTATTTACTTAATTATTTGAATATTTTTGTTTTTTTTTTGTTTTTTGTTTTTTTTTTTAAAGTAAACATAACATATCAATGCACATGAGTTTTTAATTTTTCTGGTCTCATATGAGTATGCACCTTAATTCCCAATACTTTTGTCACTAAATACAACACACTTTCATCAACCCAAGTTCCCACAGTTCCCCACACTTAATTTATACACAATCTCTATCTTAAGCTAACTAAAGATTCAAATCAGGTAATTACTTATTTTTCCGCTTAAGGCTAGTGATGTGGTAAAATATAGAATAA
>NC_029792.2:104259053-104271292 GCF_000816755.2 Arachis ipaensis | reverse complement strand
TTACTAAATAAAGGAAAGTCAAGTGGACTAATCAATTTGATTCCTCAAGTCCTAGTCAACTCCTAAGGAAAGACTAGCTTTAAACGGATCCAAACCAACCAGCAAATTCCAATTATCAATCAACAAAGGAGTTTGATAACTCAAGTGTCTCCAATTAATCAACCAAAGCTAAAAATGTAAAAATCTAAATTAAAATCATAAATATGAAATACCTCAAATTGCATTAAATAAAGAAATCAAATCTAACATGGAGTTCATAAACCAAATTGTCAACATAAAGTAATCAACAAGGAAAAGAAATAAACTAGAATGCTAGAAAAAATAAAAGTAGAAGAGAAACTAAATTAAAGGAACATTGAACCTGGAATTGGGAGGAATCAAACCTAAAACTAAGAGAAATCCTAAATCCTAAAACTTAGAGAGAGGAGAGAGCCTCTCTCTCTAGAAACTACATCTAAAACCTAAAATTGTGAATAATGAATAGTAAGAATGAATGGATTGATTCCCCCACTCTGTAGCCTCTAATCTGTGTTTTTTGGGCCGAAAACTAGGTCAAAAACAGCCTAGAAATCGCCCCCAGCGATTTCTGATACGTCCAGCACGTGGCTTTGTCACGCATACGTGTGGATTGAACTTTCGCCAAGTCACGCGTACGCGTAATCCACGCATGCGCGTCACCTATCTTCAGGGAAATTATATCAAATTATATATCGTTGTGAAGCCCTGGATGTTATCTTTCCAACGCAACTAGAACCACCTCATTTGGACCTCTATAGCTCAAGTTATAGTCGATTTAGTACGAAGAGGTCAAGCTGGACAACTTAGTAATTCCTTCAGTTTCTTGTATTCCTTCCCCTTTTGCATGCTTCTTTTCCATCCTCTAAGCCATTCCTGCCCTATAAACCCTGAAATCACTTAACACACATATCAAAGCATCGAATGATAATAAGTGTGGATTGAACATAGCAAATTTAAGGCCAAAGAAGCATGTTTTCAATCATAGCACAAAATCAGGAAGGAAAATGTAAAACATGCGAATTATATGAATAAGTGTGAGTTTAGTGGATAAAATCCACTCAATTAAGCATAAGATGTACCATGAAATAGTGGTGCATCAAATCTCCCCACACTTAAATATTAGCATGTCCTCATGCTAAGCTCAAGAGAAACTATAAGAGTGAAGGCAAAATGGTGGAACTTATGCAATGCAACCTATCTATATGAATCCAACTACATGCAAAAATATTTCTACCTACTTGGTTAAAAGTAAACAAGTTCTTCAAGACAAACATAAATCAGATTCTACTAATTCAAATCATACAATAAAAGACATGTAAACTTGTAAGAAGATAGCTCGTGAAAGCAGGGAACGTAGAATCAAGCATTGAGCCCTCACTAGTAGTGTATATGCACTATAATCTCTCAAGTGTTTAGGGTTAATTACTCTACTCTTCTCTAGTCATGCTTTCTAAAGCTTTGTTCTTCATCTAACCAATCAACAAAATTTAGTATACCAATGCAAACATCATGAGGTCTTTTCAGGGTTGTAATGGGGCTAAGGTAAGGGTGAAGATACATGTATGGCCAAGTGAGCTATAATATAAATCTTTGACTAACCTAAGCTCTCACCTAACACACACACACACACTCTCTATGTAATTCTAATTCATGCCTAGCTACCCAGAATTTCCACTTTTGCATCACATACTCATGTACCAAATTTTCTTTAATTTTATCATATATGCATTGATCTTTTATTAAACTTAACATTGGGGTAATTTTGTCCCCTTATTCACTTATTTACTTAATTATTTGAATATTTTTGTTTTTTTTTTGTTTTTTGTTTTTTTTTTTAAAGTAAACATAACATATCAATGCACATGAGTTTTTAATTTTTCTGGTCTCATATGAGTATGCACCTTAATTCCCAATACTTTTGTCACTAAATACAACACACTTTCATCAACCCAAGTTCCCACAGTTCCCCACACTTAATTTATACACAATCTCTATCTTAAGCTAACTAAAGATTCAAATCAGGTAATTACTTATTTTTCCGCTTAAGGCTAGTGATGTGGTAAAATATAGAATAAAGAGGATTAAAAGGCTCAAGGTGGCTAACAAAGGGGATTGAAAGGGTAGGCATTTGGGATAAGTGAGCTAGTAACAAATGATGGCCTCAATCATATGCAAGCATGTAAATACACTAAACAATGGATATATAATATGGAACAAAATATAGATTGCAGTCATAGAGAAGAAAATACACAAGAATAAAAATTTATGGTTAAATAATGTAACCATGTAATTAAGCTCAAATCTCACAGGTTGTGTGTTCTTAGCTATAATTTATGTTCCAAATTACAATCCTCAAACAAGTTTAATCACAAATTTTCAATTTAAATTAGTGGAATACTATAAAAAGGTCTTGAAAAAGAAAATGTTACTTCAACCAAGTAATAGTTAAATGCATAAAATCAAATAAATATGCAATCAAACATGCAAATGCAACAATGAACTAACAAAGAAAATAAAACGTTGGTGTTGAGAAGAAAATAACTAACCCACGAAAGTCGGTATCGACCTCCCCACACTTAAAGATTGCACCATCCTCGGTGCATGCTAAGATGTGCAAGTGGACGGGTGACTCCACTGATGCTTTTCTCCAAAGAATGTGCGTAGGAACTTGTTTGTCACCCCATTGAGAGGCTTTCCTTTTTCCTTCTCGGTACCCATGCCTAAGGAAGAAAGAAAGAGGAAAAGTAACCCCAAAACAAATAAAATATGGGTGGATTAATGCCAAATAATGAGGGTCTCAATTACATGGTAGCTACAATATGCAAGTGAGAAAACAGTAGTAGCGGATGGCACATCAACAGTGCAAAAATTGCAATAAAGGGGAAGAGAGTGTGGGTAATGCAAGATAGTATAAGTTCATGTCAATGCAAAAGGAATGCAAGTATCATAAAAGATTAGTATTAACTTATGAATAATAATACCCAATCAGAATAAAATAAGTCTGAAACACCATAAAAATACCAGAAAAGATACAACAGTTGAATAAGAACATTTAACACCAATGGTAAAATAATAAACTTAGAAAAGAAAATAAAACATGCACAAGATGAGAATGCAAGAATGAAATTATGAAAATGTAATAAAGAAAATAGAATGAGAGAGAATAAGGATGAGAAGTTAAAGAGATGAAGCCATGGGGGTTCCTTGAGTGTCCAAACGTTGGGAAGCTAATCGGTTTATCACTTGTTCCAGTTGATGAAGAGTTGCATGAAATTGATCCACTGTTTCCTTGAGATGATCCTTTGATTCTTGTTGCGCTTGGATTGCATGATTAGGATCATATGGTTCTTGGATGGATGGATATGGACATGGTGTATATGGAGGTGGTGGTTCTTGGGAGTAGTTGGGTTGGAAGTGGGGTGGCTCTATGTATGGTCCATATGGCTCATAGGGTGATTGGTATGGTGGATAAGGATTAGGGTCATATGGGAGTGTTTGGCGGTAAGGGGCTTGTGGGTATGGTGGTTCAAAGTTATGTTGAGGAGGGGGTTCATAAGCATATGGTGGGGCTTGTTGGTAACTACAAGGGGTCCACCATATTCATCATCTTGGTACGCGCCCTGGAATGGCTCTTGACCATAGTAATTTGGTGGAGGTTGGTTGTCATGAAAAAGTCTACCATAACTATTATCTTGGTATGCATCATAGAATGGTTGTTGGTTATAGTGCATTGGAGGGGGTTGTTGCCAAGAGGGTTGATCAAATCCTTGTGGCTCCTCCTATCTTTGATTGTTCCAACCTTGATGCATGTTCACATTATAGCGCCCATTCCCTGCAACATAACTGGAACCAAACTCATAGCGACAAGGGTGAGAATTCATAGTAGCTAATAAAAATTAAAAACAAAAACAAACAAACAAGCAAAAAGCAAATATTTACAATAATCAATAATAAGGCACACGTTTGCAGTTCCCCGGCAACGGCGCCATTTTGACGAACAGATTTTTGCTAGTAAAGAAATTCACAAATATATTCCCGTTGTAAGTATAGTTTCTAAACCAACAAAGAATCCTTTCGTACAAAAACTTGTTTGTCACTAAAGGAAACCTAATAAAAATAAACCGAAGTATTTAAATCTCGGGTCGTCTCTCAAGGAATTGCAGGGAGGTGTATTTATTATTGGTTATAGGAAAAGTATCTTTTTGGTGGTTTTTGAAATAAGAAACAATGAAATTAAATGATAAGAAAATAAACTAATAATTAAGAAAACTTTTGGCAAGGTATGAAAACTGGACGTCCTATCCTAGTTATCCTTATCAATTGTGATGAGAATTGTTCATTGCTCCCACTTAGTTAACCCTTACTAAATAAAGGAAAGTCAAGTGGACTAATCAATTTGATTCCTCAAGTCCTAGTCAACTCCTAAGGAAAGACTAGTTTTAGAGGGATCCAAACCAACCAGCAAATTCTAATTATCAATCAACAAATGATTTTGATAACTCAAGTGTCTCCAATTAATCAACCAAAGCTAAAAATGTAAAAAGCTAAATTAAAATCATAAATATAAAATACCTCAAATTGCATTAAATAAAGAAATCAAATCTAACTTGGAGTTTATAAACCAAATTGTCAACATAAAGTAATTAACATAAATTAAAGGAACATTGAACCTGGAATTGGGAGGAATCAAACCTAAAACTAAGAGAAATCCTAAATCCTAAAACTTAGAGAGAGGAGAGAGCCTCTCTCTCTAGAAACTACATCTAAAACCTAAAATTGTGAATAATGAATAGTATGAATGAATGGATTGATTCCCCCACTCTGTAGCCTCTAATCTGTGTTTTCTGAGCCAAAAACTAGGTCAAAAATAGCCAGAAATCACCCCAGCGATTTTTGATACGTCCAGCACGTGGCTCTGTCACGCGTACGCGTCGTCCACGCGTACGCGTGGATTGAACTTTTGCCAGGTCATGCGTACACGTGATCCACGCGTGCGCATCACCTATCTTCAGAGAAATTATGGCATATTATATATCTTTGCGAAGCCCCGGATGTTAGCTTTCCAACGCAACTAGAACCGCCTCATTTAGACCTCTGTAGCTCATGTTATGGTCAATTTAGTACGAAGAGGTCAGGCTGGACAACTTAGCAATTCCTTCAGTTTCTTATATTCCTTCCACTTTTGCATGCTTCCTTTCCATTCTCTAAGCCATTCCTGCCCTATAAACCCTGAAATCACTTAACACACATATCAAGGCATCGAATGGTAATAAGAGACGATTAAACATAGCAAATTTAAGGCCAAAGAAGCATGTTTTCAATCATAGCACAAAATCAGGAAAGAAAATGTAAAACATGCGAATTATATGAATGAGTGTGAGTTTAGTGGATAAAATCCACTCAATTAAGCACAAGATGTACCATGAAATAGTGGTGCATCAAACCCACCATGGTACGATCTTTCATTTTTCTTATTTTTATTTTAGTTTATCAGTGTTCAGTTATAAATTCTGTATCCTGTATTCTGCATAAAAAAAACGCACACGACGCGCAAGCGTCGCTGACATGTATGCGTCATATGTGTGTGCATGAAAAATACAGATTGAACAGAGAGTTGCGTGGGAGTGGCCCAGGAAGGGTGCGTTGCGCACAACCATGCTCATGCGTATGCGTCCATGACGCGTGTGCGTCATTTGTACTTTTGGCACTCCACGCGTACGCGTCCAGCACGTGCACGCGTGGATGATGAAATCGGCGTAAATGAGTATTTGGGCAGAGAGTTGTGATGGTGTGGGGATGGAACTGTGCTAGGAGCACAAGTCCTATCACGCGTACGTGTTGTTTTCCCATCCAAGCCATCCACGCGTGCGCGTCCCTGACGCGCACGTGTTGTTTAAAATTTTGGCAAATGTGCGTATTGGACAGAGAGTTGTGCGTGCGCAAGGATGCCTTCGCGCTATTCGCACAAACACTATCACGCGTACGCGTCGCTTGAAAATAACGCGATCCACGCGTACGCGTGATGCACGCGTACGCGTCGCTTGCGACGCACAACTAAGACACCTCAGCACCTGATTTCAAATCTTCCACCCCTCCAATCTTAATTCTTTTCAATCCTAATTATTTCTTCTTTCTTCTTTGTTTTTCCTCCCTTATTCTTTCTTACTTCCTATTACTTTCTTCTTCCTTTCTCCATCAAATTCATCAAGGTTCTTTTCTTCTTCCTCTTTTACTCTTTCATTATTACATCAATTTATGTTTCTCTCTCCTTCTCTATTTTTTTTTAATTTCATTATCTATGGTTTCTTTTTCTTTCTTCCTCCATGCATTTTTCTGTTGGTGTTGGAATTTTATTTGGGTATTACTTTACTATAATGAAGCTTGTGGATATTATGAGGAGTGCTTTGACAATTGATATCTTACTTTGGCTCTCATATATATTTGGATTACATTATTTTCATTTCTATTATACCTTGCACACCACGTGTTTGTAAAAAAGCTTTTATGGCACTTTGAATCCTATTTTCTTTTACTCTTTTACTTGTATGCCTCTTTTTCACAACACTTGGATTCCACATGTATTTGAGATTATCATTCACAATTGTCATCATTACATATGCTTTTTTATTTGGCATATTTATTACTTGATGCTTGAATTATGCCTCCTATGCCTATTACTTGCATGCTTTTACTATCTTGCATCTAATTTTATGAATTGCCTTTTTGATCTTTATTGATGTCTTACCTACATGTTGTAGCTACCGTGTAGTTGGGCTATCTTCTTTCCTTTGGCATTCATTATCACTTGGAATTTTTCCCTTCCGGCCTTAGTTATCTATATTTCACATTCTTCCTTTTTCTTCTTCCTTAGGCATGGGTACCAAGAAAGGAAAAGAGAAGGCCACTGACAAGACACCAGCAAGGAGAGGAACCAAGAGAACACTGGCAAAAGCACTTCCATCCACCAGTGTAAAGCCACCAACAAAGCGGGTGAAGAGGATCATTAAGATTGATGAATCAGATAAAGCCTTTCCCGCCCAAGACTCCACACGGTTTGCTAACTGTTATTGCGAACAGATGTTCCCCATCCTACCTGAGAGGAACTACAACAATGAGCATTTGCTCATTGTTCTAACACATGTTGTTGATTTTGTGGAGCCCCGCATAGAGAGGAGACAGTGGGGATTTTTGAGAAGGCAGCCACAAGAAGCCAACTTATCATGGGTAGTTGAATTCTACTCAAACTTCCACTCGCCTACTCTACAAACTGTCTACGTTCGTCATCAGCAAGTCCCTGTCTTTGAGAATGCCATACAGAGAGCATTGGACCTTCCACCTAGTCCAGAGGGATGGGACGCCTATCAAGAGGCCTCTTTCAAGCGCCAGACGTACCAGTTCGACTGGAATAGCGTCCTTGGTGTCATAGCACAACCTGGCAGCAAGTGGATCTACGGACAGCATAGGACTCGACCTAAGAGCATCTCAGCCCAGTCACTCACCCTAGAGGCTCACGTGTGGGCACAAATCATGTCCCACTATGTCTTTTCGAGCACTCACGAGTCGACTTTCACAGCAGACATAGCTGTCCTTGACGAGAGGACTTTTGCCAGTAAAGAATTTTATAAAAATAATCACGTTGTAAGTATAGTTTCTAAACCAACAAAGAATCCTTTCGTACAAAAACTTTGGTTGTCACAAGTAACAAAACCCAATAAAATTTATAACCAAAGTATTTAAACCTCGGGTCATCTCTCAAAGAATTACAGGGAAGTATGATTTATTATTGGTTATGGAAAATGGTATATTTTTGGGTTTTTGAATTAGGGAACAGGAAAATAGATTGGCAATAAAGTAAATTAATTATCATGAAAACCATTGCAAGGTATAAGAACTGGAAATCTCATCCTAGTTATCCTTATCAGGTGTGATGAAAATTGTTATTGCTCCCACTTAGTTAACCCTTATTAAATAAATAAAAGTCAAGTGGCCTAATCAATTTGATTCCTCAAGTCCTAGTCAACTCCTATGGAAAGACTAGCTTTAGAGGGATCCAAACCAATAAGCAATTTCCAATTTTCAATCAACAGCTGAGTTTGATAACTCAAGTGTCACCAATTACTCAACCAAAGCAAAAGGAGAAAAATTTAAATTATTTATATCATAAATAGAAGAAAGCAACCATAAATCTGAAATACCTTGAATTGTATTAAATAGGAAATCAAATTAAACATAGGAATCCATAAACCAAATTGGGAAAATAATCAAATTAAATTAATAGAGTAATTGAAAGTAGAAGAGAAATTAAATTAAAGGAACATTGAACCTGGAAATGGAGAAGAAGTAAACCTAACCTAAGAGAAATCCTAATCCTAAAACCTAAGAGAGAGGAGAGGGCCTCTCTCTCTTGAAAACTACATCTAAAACCTAAAATTATGAATATGAAAGTTGTCTTTATGAATGAATGGAATCCCCCACTTTATAGCCTCTAATCTATGTTTTCTGGGCCGAAAACTGGGTCAGAAACAGCCCAGAAATCGCTGGGGGTGAATTCTGATCCGTACAGGTCGTTAGAATTTCTGCAGAACCACGCGTGCCCGTGGATTCACGCGTGCGCGTCACTTTTCTTCAGGGTAACTGTTCATACCCTGGGCCGAGCTATCCGACCCGACATGTTCAGTGACAAAGCGACCGACCTCTTCAGGTCAGGCTATCCGACCTCTTCTCAAAGAGGTCGGCCAAATCGACAGGAAAGCCCAATAAAAGGCCCAAATAGAGGAACACGACCCAAATCTAAAGGCCGTCCAAGCCTATAGAGATAAGGGCGGTTCCCTTAAAGATAAGCTGACCTCAAAGATAAAGATAAGATAAGATAACTAACTTATCTTATCTAGAAAGGTCACTCTACAACCACTATAAATACACTGGAGCACCCAGGTATAACTCATACTCTAATTCGATAATAAACCTGTTTAATACCCGTGCTAACTTAAGCATCTGAGTCTCTTGCAGGTACCCCCACCCTCCAGTGACCAAGGATCAGAAGTGAAGCCAATCCAACAAGTCGAACACAATAGCTCCGGCCGCCACCAGCCAGCCGGACACGTCATCTCTGACCAGTACAGAAGATCTCATCCGAGATCAGCCTACAGTTTCAGGTAACCCTCGGAACATTGGCGCCGTTGCCGGGGAACCTGGAAGTCATCCTATCCCCATGGCAGACGACCATGACAACGACCACGATTCAGATCTAGAGGACAGAACGCCGCACAAAAACGCGGATGCTACACCAAAAGATACTCCGGAATCTAACGGAGACAAAAACTCATCAAATCCAGGAGTAATAGAAGCACTTCAAAATCGTTTAAAGCAACTTGAAAAAGAAAGCCAGCATCAACGAGAAGTTGGCAAGGATCTACAAAGAGAGGTAAGGCGACGTCGAGAGCTAGAAGATAAAATCCTACAACTCGAAGCCGATCTCAAAGCAAAGGCTACCCGGACCACCCCTGAGGACAATTCACGCAAAGATCAAGATCCATTCACTAGGGACATTATGAAAACTAAAATTCCTAAAGACTTCAAACTCCCGGATATGACTCTGTATGATGGCACTACAGATCCCAACCATCACCTCAGCAACTTCAGAAGCAGAATGTACCTCACCGACGCCTCAGACGCTGTTTGCTGCAAAGCTTTTTCGACGACACTCACAAAGACAGCAATTAGATGGTTCGACAACTTACCTCCTAAGTCCATCTCAAGCTTTGACGACCTAGCCAAAAAATTCCTGGCCAGATTCTCCATCCAAAAAGACAAGGCCAAGCACGCCCCCAGTCTACTCGGAATCAGGCAAGGAGATCGGGAAAGTCTTCGCAACTACATGGAGAGATTCAACAAAACATGCCTAGACATACAAAGTTTGCCAACAGAGGCCGCCATCATGGGTCTCATCAATGGCATACGAGAGGGACCTTTTAGCCAATCTATATCAAAGAAATATTCCACATCTCTGGATGAGGTGCAGGAGCGAGCGGAAAAATATATCAACATGGAAGAAAACTCTCGGTTGGGAGAAACCTCAAAATCTGGATTCTCCTACCGTGACAAAGATAAAGAATCCAAAAAGAAGGAAGATCGACAAGGGGAAAAAATTAAAAAATATCATAATTACACCCCTCTTAGGGTATCCCTGGTAGATGTTTACAAAGAAGTCTGTCATACGGAAAAGATATGCCCAGCTCGACCACTCAAAGACAAAAGAGGAGGAGGAAATCGGAACGAATACTGTGAATATCACCGAGTCCGAGGGCATTCCACCAATGAATGCTTTGACTTAAAAAATATCATAGAAAAATTAGTAAGAGAAGGAAAACTAGATCGGTTTCTGGCCACCCGAGATGATGATCAAAGAAAGAGAAGAAGGGATGAAGATGTCGGAGAATCGAGTGATCACCTCGCACGCCAGAAAGACATGTCCATATGATACACGGAGGATTTGCAGGAGGAGGAATCTCCAAATCATCCCGCAAAAGATATCTCAAAGAAGTATATCATATCGAAGGAAAGGAGGAAGCTCCCAACATCCCTGCAATCACATTCACCAAAGAAGATGCATCCGGTATCATCTAAGGACACGACGACCCCATGGTCATCACCATCATATTGGCAAACGCCAATCTCCACCGCACATTAATAGACCAAGGGAGCTCCACCGACATCTTATTTAAAACTGCCTTCGACAAGCTCGGCTTAGAAGAAAAGGAGCTTAGAGCATACCCTAACAGCCTGTTCGGACTGGGAGATACCCCAGTACAACCGCTGGGATACATGTCACTACATATAACCTTCAGAAAAGGGAACCAATTCAGAACACTCAAGATAGACTACATCGTGGTCGACATAAGTTCAGCCTACAATGCCCTGATAGGTCGGACAACACTAAATCAACTCGGCGCAATAGTCTCAACTCCACATCTATGCATGAAATTCTCAGCTACCGAAGGGATAGCTACAATAAAAGCAGATCAAAAAATGGCACGCCGCTGTTATAATGAAAGTCTAAACCTCAGAGGCAGGGGAGAAGAGTTCCATACAATTGAGCTTGGTGGAGTTCAGAGACGAGAAGAACTCCGTCCACAGCCCGAATGAGAAATAGAGAAAGTTCAGATCGGAGATACCTCGGACAAAACAAGTAACATTGGCACGATCCTGAAGGGAGACGCAAAAAAATTACTAGTACAGTTCTTACGAGATAATGTCGATCTCTTCGCATTGAAAGTTTCAGACATGCCAGGCATAGACCCCAAGCTAATGAATCACAAGTTGGTGGTCTATCCAGGATCTCAGCCGGTACAGCAGAGACGAAGAAAACTTGGGCCAGAACGATCCCAAGCTGTGGAAAAACAGGTACAAGCACTACTGGAGGCAGGATTCATAAGAGAAGTTAAGTACCCACTATGGATAACTAACGTTGTCTTGGTGAAAAAATCAAATGGGAAATGGCGAATGTGCACCGACTACACCGATCTCAACAAAGCCTGCCCAAAAGATCCTTACCCACTCCCAAGTATCGACGCTCTGGTAGATGCTTCATCCGGATATAGATATCTCTCGTTTATGGATGCATATTCCGGATACAACCAAATCCCCATGTATCCACCAGATCAAAAAAATACCTCGTTTTTAATGCCAAAAGCAAATTACTGTTACATCGTGATGCCTTTTGGTCTCAAGAACGCGGGAGCTATGTATCAAATGCTAATGAATAAAGTCTTTTCAGATCATATCGGAAAAATCATGGAAGTCTACGTGGATGACATGTTAATAAAGACACAAAGCAAAGAGACATTACTGTCCGACCTGGCTCAAGTGTTCGACACTATAAGGAAGCATGACATGCGACTCAATCCCGCAAAATGCAACTTTGCAGTAGAAGCGGGCAAATTCTTAGGTTTTATGCTCACTCAAAGAGGAATTGAAGCAAATCCGGACAAATGCCAGGCCATACTCAACATGAAGAGCCCAACTTGTGTCAGAGAGGTACAACAACTCAACGGGAGATTAGCAGCCTTATCCAGATTCTTAGCGGGATCAGCGATAAGATCTCTCCCCTTTTATGCCACTTTAAGGAAAGGAAAGAAGTTCGAATGGACAATGGAATACGAGCAACCATTCCAGGATTTCAAAAATTTCCTTGGACGACCACCTATCCTAACTCGACCACG
>NC_029792.2:104252343-104258101 GCF_000816755.2 Arachis ipaensis | reverse complement strand
AAGAATGCGGGAGCTACTTATCAAAGGCTAATGAATAAAGTCTTTTCAGATCATATCGGAAAAATCATGGAAGTCTACGTGGATGACATGTTAATAAAGACACAAAGCAAAGAGACATTACTGTCCGACCTGGCTCAAGTGTTCGACACTATAAGGAAGCATGACATGCGACTCAATCCCGCAAAATGCAACTTTGCAGTAGAAGCGGGCAAATTCTTAGGTTTTATGCTCACTCAAAGAGGAATTGAAGCAAATCCGGACAAATGCCAGGCCATACTCAACATGAAGAGCCCAACTTGTGTCAGAGAGGTACAACAACTCAACGGGAGATTAGCAGCCTTATCCAGATTCTTAGCGGGATCAGCGATAAGATCTCTCCCCTTTTATGCCACTTTAAGGAAAGGAAAGAAGTTCGAATGGACAATGGAATGCGAGCAAGCCTTCCAGGATTTCAAAAATTTCCTGGGATGACCACCTATCCTAACTCGACCACGAGAGGAAGAATCACTCGTATTATACATTGCGGTAGGAAGTCAGACAGTAGCCTCAGCACTGGTTCGAGAGGACGACAAAGGGCAACAACCTGTATACTTCATTAGTAAAGCGCTGTAGGGATCCGAGCTGAACTACCAAAAAATAGAAAAGTTCGCCTACACTCTCATATTGACATCTAGACGACTTCGCCCGTACTTCCAGGCTCACACCATTAAGGTTCGGACCGACCAGCCCATAAAAGGGATACTGCAGAAAACAGATCTAGCGGGCAGAATTTTACAATGGGCAGTCAAGTTTTCCGAATTTAACCTCCAATATGAAGCTCGGACAGCCATCAAATCACAATACTTGGCCGACTTCATTGCAGAATTCACAGATACCCTGGAAACTCCCACAGAATTGAATCTCTACATGGATGGGTCTTCAAATAAGACTGGAAGCGGCGCAGGTGTGATAATAGAAAGCAACCAAGGAACCCAAGTTGAGCTTTCCCTCAAATTTGGGTTCCCGGCCTCAAACAACCAGGCGGAATATGAAGCGTTACTAGCTGGTTTGAAGCTGGCTAAGGAGGTTGGACCTCAAAAACTCAACATCTTCAGCAATTCACAAGTAGTCACCTCACAAATAACAGGGAGCTACCAAGCCAAAGATCCCACCATGAAAAAGTATTTGGATAAAACCAAAGAACAGCTCGGACAACTCGGGGAATATAAGATCTGCCACATACCCCGCGAACAAAATGCCCGAGCTGATGCACTCTCAAAACTTGCCTGCACCAAACCAGGGGGCAACAATAGAAGCCTCATCCAGGAAATGCTGTAGAATCCATCAATCTCGGAAGAGGAAAAAGTCCTAGCCATAACAAGTCAGGATCAAGGATGGATGACCCCCATAATTAATTACCTCAAAACAGAAATACTTCCCACAAATGAGAAGGAGGCAAAGAAGTTAAAACGGGAGGCTCAGTACTACACCATCATAAACAACACCCTATATAAAAGAGGGATCTCAATACCACTACTAAAATGTGTGCCGACCTCCAACACAAGGGAAGTTTTAGAGGAAGTACACAGTGGCATTTGTGGTAATCATCTCGGAGCACAAGCTCTCACCAAAAAAGTACTCCGGGCGGGATTTTATTGGCCAACTCTACAAAAGGAAGCTACAGAGTTTGTAAGGACATGCCCACCATGCCAGAAACATGCCAACTTTCACATCTCCCCGCCAGAAGAGCTCATCAACGTAACATCGCCTTGGCCATTTGCAAAATGAGGACTCGATCTTCTCTGACCCTTTCCCCAGGGATCGGGACAAGTTAAATTCCTCATAGTCGGGGTAGACTATTTTACAAAGTGGATCGAGGCAGAGCCCCTAGCCAATGCCACTGCTCAAAGGAGCCAGAAATTCCTATATAGGAATATTGTCACAAGGTTTGGGGTTCCATACTCCATCACTACAGACAATGGCACCCAATTCACAGACGCGGGCTTCAGAAAGTTAGTAGCCGACTTAAACATAAAACACCAGTTCACCTCCGTTAAACATCCCCAAGCCAATGGACAAGCCGAAGCGGCCAACAAAGTCATATTGGCTGGGCTGAAACAGAGACTGTAAGATGCAAAGGGAGCCTGGGCCGAAGAACTTCCACAAGTCCTATGGGCATATCGAACAATGCCACATTCCACCACAAACGAATCACCATTTCGACTAGCATACGGAGTGGAGGCAGGCAATGATCCCAGTAGAGGTCGAGGAAAGGTCGCCTAGAGTGGTTCATTACAATGAGGAAGCCAACTCCCAACTTCAAAGGGAAGAGCTCAACCTACTTCTTGAAATCCAAGAAAAAGCTCGGATCAGGGAAGAAGCACTAAAATGATGAATGGCTTCCAGATATAATCAAAAGGTAGTGCCGAGAGGTTTCACTGAGAATGATCTCATCCTAATCCGAAATGATATTGGAACAACTCGACCTGGAGATGGAAAGCTGGCAGCAAACTGGAAAGGACCCTACCGAGTCATAGAAGTACTTGGGAAGGGCTACTACAGACTGTCCGAACTCGAGGGACGAGAGCTTCCCAGATCATGGCACGCCTGCAACCTAAGAAGGTACTATAGCTAGAAAAGGTAAAAGATCTCATCATAGGATGCACTCTTTTTCCTGAAAAGGTTTTTTAATGAGGCACCAAGTTGAGATTCAGAAATTACCCGACTTAAAGGGATGAATAAAACTCCCACATGTATATATTCCCACTTTCTTTTAAATAAAACATATTTTAGATATTCTACAAATTTTCAAGACGCATTAATCTGAAGCATTCATCGTCTGATTATAAAGTAACAGATCGGCAGAAAAGTGAAAAACAGATTCACTGCACGATCACGATAAAGACTAATAGAGATGAAAACGCGATCCATCTGAAGATCGACCAAACAAAGATAGAAACCACCTTCTACAAATTGGCAAGATGAACACATAATAATTCAAGAAGTTATCGAAAGTGATCCGGAAAAAGAACCTAACGAGGTCTTATGGATTGCTAAATAATAACTTAAAGACTGGCCGACGTTAAAAAGTCGGACCAAGTCAACCCACTATCAGCAAATCCCTGGAAAGAGGTCTGGCCAACCCTATAAAAGAGGAATTGCTATAACTTAGAAGAGATCGACATGACGAAGTCGATTTCCTACGAAAAACAAGTTATAAAAGTAATCCCTGAAAGAGACCTGACAAAGATCCAAGAAAGAGGATTACAAAATAATTTAGAAGAGATCGACATAAAGAAGTTGGTCTCCTACAACGAACAAGTTATAAAAGTAATCCCTGAAAGAGACCTGACAAAGGTCCAAGAAAGAGGATTACAAAATAACTTAGAAGAGATCGACATAAAGAAGTCGGTCTCCTACAATAGACAAGTTATAAAAGTAATCCCTGAAAGAGACCTGACAAAGGTCCAAGAAAAAGGATTGCAAAATAACTTAGAAGAGATCGACATAAAGAAGTCGGTCTCCTACAACAGACCAGTTATAAAAGTAGTCCCTGAAAGGGACCTGACAAAGGTCCAAAAAAGAGGACTACAAAAATAACTGGAAAGAGGACCAACGTAAAGAAATCGGTTATGGATGGCCAGAAATAAATACAAGTAAGAGCCAGAAAATCGAAACACGAGTTGGATCCACACATCCACAAAGGATGAAAGCTACAAGCAATAAATACAAAGCAATCAAAAAAGGCCGAGCAGCAATGCTTTAGCATTCTCAAAACCCAGAAAGGTGCCAAGACAAGTGCAAACAAGCATGATTTAAGATACAATATTATAAACAAGCTTCAAGATCAGGCCCAAAGCTTGAAAACTACTTAGTGTTTTTTCAAAATAAAAGTTGCTAAACAAGCAACCAGAAGGAGTATCAAACAGTCAGCAAAATATTCAAAATTACAGAATAAAGAGTTTAAAAAAGCCCACAAGTCGGGCTATCTACAGAAACATCCAAGAAAAATCAGCTGAGACCGGGAGCCTTCTCGGTAGTGTCAGTCTGGGGTGAAGGAGGCCGAGCTTGGAGAGGCACTGCATCCACCATACCGTCGTCCCTATTCAGAATTTGACAATCAGGATCTAATTCTGGACGAGCAATCCCAGCAGGAGGAACTATAGAGGTCGACACTTTAGCAGCAGGGGCAGAGGGAGGTTCGACATCATCATCATCTTGGTCGTCGGGGACAATCTTACCATCCCTCACAATGTTGTCAAAGCTAAAAAGACTGAGATCAACCTCAGGAGCGAGAACTTGAACCTGCTCCTTCAAATTATCATAAGCAGCATTTACGCTGCCAACAAGGTGACCTTGGAGCTCGGAATAGTCAACTCGGGCCGACTCCAACTCCTCCCTCAGACGTATCACCTCCTGATAAGATGTGACATAACTATCTTTGTGCCTAAACGCAGTGTCCTCGGCCAATCTCACAGAAGCCGCCAGGGCAAGAGACCTAGCCTTTTCGTTCTCTAGATCCTTATCCAGTTTGACTACTTTCACTTCAAGCTCCTCTTTCAAGCCTTTCATCCGGTCAAATTCCTGTTTTGCCTCCTCCATGAAGGCTTTGGTGGCATGGAGAGGAAGATTTTGAGCCGTTCGGTACAAGGCAGCTCCCATATGTGCCATTTTTACACTACTCCGAGTTATAAAGTCCAAATGACAAAGAAGTGATACATCATCCATAGGGAGGACACCGTATGGACCAATCTGCTGATCTACGAACTCGACCGCGTCAAAATCAGGGGCATCAAGGTTGAAAGGCTCAATTGTTTTTTGTTTCTTGTTGGGAAGAGCACCAGAAGTAGCAGTGAAAGACTGCGGAGGCTTGGCCAGGCGAACCCTAGGAGTGGGAGTTACCCTCCTCGGGCCAGGAGAAGTCGGCACGGGCGGCTTCACAGGAACTTGGGAAGATCCCTCTCCCGCCACCTTGGCTGAGATATTTTTAGCAGCTGCAGCCTTCTTTGCTTTCTTGTAGGCCTTCATGAAATCGTTATTTTTTGACATCTCTGAAAATACAGAATCGACCACAGCAATGGGTTACAATCACAAAAAAGAAGAAGCAAAACTAAAAAGCAAGTATAGAAACAAGTCAGACAGTACCCAAAGCAGTTCGAATCAAAGATGGATCACTCAAAAATCTTTTCTTATCAAGATGGGGTGGTTCCCCCCATAAATCTTCAAGAACAGTTGCAAACGCCCGCTCAACCTCGTCAAGCATCTCCCATGTATAGTGAGACACTCTCACATTCTTTTGCCATTCTAGAGGAAAGGCAGGCTCATCATTTTCATCAAGAAGAAAGGGGCGGGCCCCTCAACAGCACGAACTCAGAAGAAATAATTCTTAAAATCTTTAAAAGACTCATCGTACATAGCAAAAACTTTATGCCCCTGGGCCGACCTAAAAGAAACCCAGGAAGCTTTCTTTTTGGAAGACCCTCTGGGCTTGGCAGAAACAAAAAGATAGAGGAAAAGAGTCTGAGAAGGTGTTATGCCTAACTCTTGGCAAAGCAGCTAAAAAATCTTGATAAAACCCCAGGAATTCGGATGAAGCTGGGATGGGGCAATATTACATGACCACAACAACTCGGTCTCGAAAGCAGTAAAAGGAAAGGTAATGTCCAACTGGCTAAAGAAATATTCATAGGCGTAGAAAAAGGGACGCTCCCCTCGACAGAAGTAGGAAAGCAAACCCTCTCGTCAGAGTCGGGCGCCACAAGCTCATAATCTCTCTCTC
>NC_029792.2:104212715-104252172 GCF_000816755.2 Arachis ipaensis | reverse complement strand
CAACAGCTCCGGCCGCCACCAGCCAGCCGGACACGTCATCTCCGACCAGTACAGAAGATCTCATCCGAGATCGGCCTACAGTTTCAGGTAACCCTCGGAATAGTAACTATGAAAAATTATATATCGTTTCGAAGCCCCAGATGTTAGCTTTCCAACGCAATTAGAACCGCTTCATTTGGACCTCTGTAGGTCAAGTTATGACCATTTGAGTGCGAAGAGGTCAGGCTGGACAACTTAGCAATTTCTTCAACTTCTTGTATTCCTTCCACTTTTGCATGCTTCCTTCAGAACACACATTACAACAGCAATCAGGCACAGCAAAAGCAGAAAGATCCAAACTTTCTCCAAGCAAAATCAAAACTTTCTCAAAATCAGACAAGAAAATGACGTGAAAAAGAGAAAGGAAGAAAAACCAACCTGAGCGAAAAAGCCTCGAAGGAGACGGAGAGACGGAATCACCCAGAAAAACTGCCAAATGATGCTGCAACTCAAGAAGTACAAAAGGTGAAAACGGAAAAGCGAGAGAGTAAAAGAGAAGTTACAAAGAGAAATAATGAAGAGAAACCGTTTCTTTGAGCAAATTTCAAAATAAAAGCCAAGGGAACGGGGCAATTAAAACCAATTAATGAAGGTATTAAACCCTCGCACGTTCCCAAGAACAGAATGCTATTATAAAAGCGCGCACTTTCAGAGGAAAACGTTCCACATTCAAAAAATTCTACAAAAAGAAAGAAGTCGACAAATGCTCGAGTTCGGCTTCACTAGAAAAAGATCGAAGTCTAAGACTCGACCTCAAAAAGAAAGACCAAACTCGAGCAGGGGCACTGTTCACACCCTGGGCCGAGCTATCCGACCCGACATGTTCAGTGACAAAGCGACCGACCTCTTCAGGTCAGGCTATCCGACCTTTTCTCAAAGAGGTCGGCCAAATCGACAGGAAAGCCCAATAAAGGGCCCAAATAGAGGAACACGACCCAAATCTAAAGGCCGTCCAAGCCTATAGAGATAAGGGCGGTTCCCTTGAAGATAAGCTGACCTCAACTCAAAGATAAAAGATAAGATAAGATAACTAACTTATCTTATCTAGAAAGGTCACTCTACAACCACTATAAATACACTGGAGCACCCAGGTATAACTCATACTCTGATTCGACAATAAACTTGTTTAATACCCGTGCTAACTTAAGCATCGGAGTCTCTTGCAGGTACCCCCCACCCTCCGGTGACCAAGGATCAGAAGTGAAGCCAATCCAACAAGTCGGACACAACAGCTCCGGCCGCCACCAGCCAGCCGGACACGTCATCTCCGACCAGTACAGAAGATCTCATCCGAGATCGGCCTACAGTTTCAGGTAACCCTCGGAATAGTAACTATGAAAAATTATATATCGTTTCGAAGCCCCAGATGTTAGCTTTCCAACGCAATTAGAACCGCTTCATTTGGACCTCTGTAGGTCAAGTTATGACCATTTGAGTGCGAAGAGGTCAGGCTGGACAACTTAGCAATTTCTTCAACTTCTTGTATTCCTTCCACTTTTGCATGCTTCCTTCCATCCTCTAAGTTATTCCTATCCTATAAACCCTAAAATCACTTAACACACATATCAAGGCATCGAATGGTAATAAGAGAGGATTAAAATTAGCAAAATTTAAGAGCAACGAAGCATGTTTTCAATCATAGCACAAAATCAGGAAGGAAAATGTAAAACCATGCAATTAGTATGAATAAGTGTATGAAAGATTGATAAAATCCACTCAATTGAGCACAAGATAAACCATAAAATAGTGGTTTATCAGTCCTCCTCTGGTGCATTCTGATAGAGCAACCCCTCAACCTGCCCAGACACATCCAGGCTGCCATGGGACACGTACAGATAGCGGGTAATCTGCCTTTTCCCACCTTGGTTGCGGATTTAGTCTCTGCAGCAGGTGTGTCCTCTCGGGCAGGCGACACAAAGGTCATGATTCCTAGGGCCGACCAATATGTCCCAAATGGAAAGTACATCAGGCCGCCAGTTCCCTCTGCAAGCCGTCCTGCAGATCCATCTTTGGATCCTCCTCCCTCCTCCACTCCACCATCTTCTACACCACAAGCACCATCTACCCATCAGATGTTCCTTCAAATCCTTGAGAGGCTCGACCGGCAAGACCAGAGAATGGAGCAAATGGAGCGCCGTAACAAACACCGATACGACTACCTGAAGGAACTCATACTTGGTACACACCCACCTCCAGAACCAAAGGATACCCCAGATTCCCCTTCATCCAGTAGCACAGGCAGCCAAGGCGAACCAGACACTGGAGGTGACGCTTCCAGCCCTCCCTTGCTCCTTACTGATGGCACGGAGGACCGTGCCAAGCTTTAAGTGTGGGGAGGTCAGTCCTTGACTTTCGGAGGTAACTTCTCTCTCTTAATACCAATATTTCTAGTTTTTCTTTTATTAGATAGGATAGATTGCATAATTATAATTGTTTGCATGTATGTTCTGCTTGGTTAAAGTAATGAGTTTCCTTTCAAGACCCTATTTTATGATATTTTACTAAATTAAATTGAAAATTTCTGTTAAACTTGTCTGAGGATTATAATTTGGAACATAAATTATAGCAAGGAACACACAACCTGTGAGACTTGAGCTTAATTGCATGGTTACACTATTTAACCATAATATTTTTTTTCTTGTGTGTTTTCTTCTCTATGATTGCAATCTATGCTTTGTTCCATTCTATATGTCCATTGTTTAGTGTATTTATATGCTTGCATATGATTGAGGCCATCATTTGTTATTAGCTCACTTATCCCAAATAGCCTACCCTTTTAATTACCTTTGTCAGCCACTTTGAGCCTATTAATTCCCATTTATTGTATATTTTACCACATCAATAGCCTTAAGCGAAAAAATAATTAATTACCCCAATTGAATCTTTGGTTAGCTTAAGATAGAGATTGTGTTTCAATTAAGTGTGGGGAACTGTGGGAACTTAGGTTGATGAAAGTGTACTGTGCCTTATTGACAAAATATTGGGAATTTGGGTGCATACTCATATGAGACCAGAAAAATTAAAAACCTATATGCATTGATATGTTATGTTTGCTTTTGTGATTCAAAAATATATATATGTTTAATAAGAGATTGCTTTTGTTATAAATAAATAAGGGGACAAAATTATCCCAATGCTAAGTTTAATAAAAGATCAATGCATATGTGGTGAAATTAAAGAAAAGTTGATACATGAGTATGTGAATTATACAAAAGTGGGAATTTTGGGTAGCTAGGCATGATTTTAGAATTACATAGAGAGAGAGTGTGTGTGTGTGTGTGTGTGTGTTAGGTAAGAGCTTAGGTTAGTCAAAGATTCATATTATAGCTCACTTGGCCATACATGTATCCTCACCTTTACCTTAGCTCCATTACAACCCTAAAAAGACCTCATGATGTTTGCATTGATATACTAAATATTTGTTGATTGGTTAGATGAAGAACAAAGTTTAGAAAGCATGACTAGGGAAGAGTAGAGTGATTGACCCTAGACACTTGAGATATTAGAGTCCATACACACTACTAGTGAGGGTTCAATGCTTGATTCTATGTTCCCTGCTTTCATGAGCTATCTTCTCACAAGTTTACTCGTCTTTACTGTATGATTTGAATTAGTGGAATCTGAATTATGTTTGTTTTGGAGAACTGTTTACTTTTGACAAAGTAGACATAATCATCTCAGCATATAGCTGCATTATTCATAGGTTGCATTGCGTTGCATGAGTCTTACTTTTTTCTATTCATTATTTTTATCTCCTTGAGCTTAGCATGAGGACATGCTAATGTTTAAGTGTGGGGAGTTTGATAAACCACTATTTTATGGTTTATCTTGTACTCAATTGAGTGGTTTTTTATCAAGTCTCTGCACACTTATTCATACTATTTACATGATTTTACAATTCCTTCCCAATCTTGCTCTATGATTAAAAACTTGCTTCCTAAGCCTTTAAATTGTGTATTTTTAATGTCCTTTCATACCATTCGATGCCGTGATCTATGTGTTCATGGTTTTCAGGGTTTACAGGGCAGGAATGGCTTAGAGGATGGAGAGGAAGCTTGCAAAAATGGAAGGAACACAAGAAATAAAGGAGACAACCAGCGAGCATCGACACGCACGCATGGCTCACGTGTGCGCATGATCTGGAGATTTTTACAGCGATGTGTGTGCGTACCTGACGTGTACGTGTGGAAGCGTGTTTGCACAGCGACGCATGCGCGTATCTGACGCGTACGCGTGACACGCGAAGATGATCAGCGATGTGTATGCGTGACTAATGCGTACGCGTGACATGCACGATCTGTAGAAATCACAGAAAATGCTGGGGGTGATTTTGGGCCGAGATTAGACCCAGTTTTTGGCCCAGAAACACATACTAGAGCCAGGGGACAGCAGAGACTCAAGACAGATTCTCATTACGCATAGTTTTAGTTTAGTTTTGAATCTTAGAGAGAAATTACTACTTCTTCTAGGTTTCCTTTGCATTCATAGAATTCTAGTTTTTATGCTTTTGATGCTTTTGCTTTGGTTATTGAGAAGAGTCACTACCTCCGTTGAAGTTTCATTATTCTAGTTTGTTTTCCTATTCTTTTACTCTTTTATTGCCCATTAACCCTGTTTGGATAAGTATGTTTATGATTTTGGGATTTATTAATACAAAGAACTATTTTTACTTTTAATTAATTTTCAGTTCCTATTTTATTTAATTTATCATGTCTCATTCTTATATTTCTTTGAACGTTACATTCATGTTAATGGAGTAGTTTCCTAACTTGATTGGGAGTTGATTAAGAGGAGAACCTTGAGTTGGAATACTCAAGTGTTAATCTTAACTGGAAGTTGTTGACCGACTCTCTAGTCTCAGACTCTAATCCTTTCTTAGGAAAAGATTAGGACTCGAGTGATAGAGTTGGTTAGTTAGTTACTTGACTTTCCCTTATTAAGTAAGGGATGACCAAGTAGAACAACAACCTTTTATTATTACACTTGGGAAAATTCAACAAGGATAGAACTTCCAATTAATCTTCTCCCGGTCAAGGCTTTTATTTGAATTATATAAATTCTCTCGTTAATTTCCTTTGCTTAAATTTACAATTATTTATTTTTCTGTTTTTCAAACTCAAAAATTTCTTGGAAAACCTCTGACCAATAAGCTGCACTCTTTTGTCAACTCGTTGGGAGATGACCTAAGATTTCTACTCCCATTATTTTGTTCTTAATTCTGTTACAACTCTTTTCTAAACTGATAAGTGGATTTTAGTCGGTTAAGAACTGTACTTGCAACGCTGTTTTCTCTATAAATTCTTAATCGGCAAATTTCTGCCACATCAGTGAGCGAGACAGGTTGAACCCCAACTATAATTGGCGATCTGATCAAAATTCTAGAGTGGTAGATACTTCGCGTGTAAATATGCTGTAGACTTATCCACAAAGAGGGTGGTACCTAGCAGATAGAAGATGTGACACCTAACATAGCGCATAATTGACTCCCATGTGTCCAAAGGTTGTATGTCTCTAATATGGCGAACCCATGAGAGAGATATGTAGCTCTTCGAGGAACTGCTCACTTGGGGTTCGCTACCGAAAATTGCGAGACTTTGGGTGACCAAGAAGTTGTGACTGCTATCGGTCCAACCAGTCACAACCTCTCCGTCGATCGGTAGGCCGAATAAGTGTAACACGTCCTCCAGTGTCACTGTAACCTCACCCACTAGCATTACAAAAGTATGTGTCTCCGGTTGCCACCTTTCCACAAGAGCAGTTAGCATCGCAGAATGCCCTCTGATCTCTCCAACTCGCGAGAGCTGGTAGAACCCAGTGGTTCGTAAGGCTACCTCAACCGCCGGATGCCACGCTTCTGCCTGGTCAACCTTTCGGGGCAAAAGATTCTTATTAACTGGATAAAGTTCAACAAAAAAATTAATTTAATAAATAACAAAAAAATAAAATAATAATTTTTTATTGTTTACATTACGTCATTCTCTTAATTAAATCATAAAATAAAATAACAAAATATTAAAACACAAAACAACATATGATAGCCAGTTTCATTAATTTATTTTACTAAACAATGAACCACACATAACGAAAGCAATAATAAAAATAACAACTACATTCAAATAAATAAATTAGATAAATTAACAAATTTGTGTTAAAAATAATAATAATAAAGCAATAATAATAACAAAAGCAATAATAATAACAACTACTGTTAAAAATATATAATAAAAATAGATAATAAATTTGTTATCAGTTTAAATTTATTATCTTGTTTAATTAAGATTTATATTTAATAATAATAACGAAAGCAATAACAATAACAATAACAAAACTATATCATAATCATACAAACTATTAAACTAATATTAATCAAGTAAATACTAACAAATTAATAAAAAATAATAAACTTACATAATTAGGATGCCCCAGATAAATGATAGCATGATTTTCAAGAGACGTATAATCACGTACCTTATAAATATATTAATCCCACTCTCAACTTTAAAACTAATTCAAAATATTCCTAAACCCCAAACCCCATCACTCCTTTGTCACTCTCAAAGTAAATAATGAAAACTATTACAACCCCACCACCATTTTATAATACATTCGCTGTCAACCCCAACGTCCTACTATTCCCGGTGCGGGGCCTCCCTCTAGCGACGCGACAAGTGGCAACACGTATGTAGCGTGCTGATGCATGTGCAACACGTGGACAGCCAAAATCAACAAGCAGCTTGCGTGATGCGTAGGATGCTGACACTTGGACGGCCGAGACCAACACGCAGCTTGCGTGCTGCATAGATGTTTGACACATGGCTGGACTAGGCTTACACACAGCCTGCGTATTGAGTTGGCATTAACACATTGCGCTCGGGTCTTTGGTGGACATGTCAACACGTTACCTGCGTGTTAGCTCCCTTTTCTGACAGATCCATAATTCTGTAAAATACATCAAACACCTATATTCAAGTAAAGCACCACTCATTTCTCCATATGTAAAATAATTTCTGACAAAACAACATACAATAATAATAACAAAAACAATAATAATAACAAAAGCAATAATAATAACAACTAGTGTTAAAAATATATAATAAATTTGTTATCATTTTAAATTTATTATCTTGTTTAACTAAGATTTATATTTAATAATAATAACGAAAGTAATAACAATAACAAAATTATATCATAATCATACAAACTATTAAACTAATATTAATCAAGTAAATACTAATAAATTAATAAAAAAATAATAAACTTACATAATTAGGATGCCCCTGATAAACCCCATGTTTAGGGTTTACCTTGTGCTCGATTTGGTGGAGTTTATGACCTTTTACCCACATTTATTCAATGCAATAGCATGGTTTCATGATTGTCTCTCAATTTGTACTTAACTGTAAAAACATGCTTTTAAGCCTTAATTAGCTAAATTTAATTTACCTTTGATTCCACTAGATGCCTTGATATATTTGTTAATGAATTCAGATTGGAAAGGCTAGGAATGGATCAAAGGAATAGAGAGAAAATCATGCAAAGTGGAGAAATCATGGAAAATCAAGGATTTGGGATAAGATCAACGACGCGCACGCGCAGCAGACGCGCACGCGTGGATTGTGAGGTCGCATGGCGATGTGTACGCGCACATGACGCGTACGCGTAGATGGAAATTGTCAATCGACGCGCACGCGCACTGTACGCGTATGCGCCGATGTCTGCACGTGATCTACTTAAAGTGAATTCGCTGGGGGCGAATTCTGGGCTTTTCAGACCCAAATCCAACTTACTTCTGATGCTATTTAACCCAAGGAATGAAGAGGAATCAACATACTTTAGACACTAGTGTAGTTTTAGTTTAAGTTTTGGAGGGAAAGTTAGTTTTAGAGAGTGAAGCTCTCTCTTCTCTCTAGGATTAGGATTAGGTTAGATCTAGATTAGAATCTCTTAGATCTAGTTTAAATTCATGCTTTCATTTATTTTACTCTTTGTAATTCTTCTTCTTCTACCTTTCCTCTCTCTAGTTTTGCTTTTAATTCATGTAATTCTCCACTTTTATATTGGTGCATTTTTGTTTCTTCCATTTTTATTTTAATGCAATTTATGATTCATGTTCCTTTATTGTTGAATTGCTTTACTTTTATTTTATGCCTTCCATGTGTTTGATGAAATGCTTGGTTGGATTTTAGTATAGATTTTATTCCTCTTGGCCTAGGTAGAGTAATTAGTGACGCTTGAGTTATCTAAGTCCTTTGTTGATTGATAATTAGAAGTTGCTAATTGATTTGGATACCACTAAAGCTAGTCTTTCCCTTGGGAGTTGGCTAGGGCTTATGGAATCAAGTTAATTCATCCACTTGACTCTCCTCCATGGTTAGAGGTTAACTAAGTGGTAGCAATGGACCCCAAAACATACCTCATAACCAATAACAAGGCACTTTATCACAATTCCTAGGGAGAACGACCCGAGGTGTAAATACTTCGGTTTATAGATTTTAGGGGTTTGTACTTGTGACAACCAAATTTTTGTATGAAAGGATTATTGTTGGTTTAGAAACTATACTTTGCAACGAGATCTCATTAGAGAAATTCTATACCATCAATAATCTGTTCATCAAAATGGCGCTGTTGTCGGGGAATTGCAATGGTGTTATGTTATTGGTTATTGTATATATGTGAATAATGTGAATATGTTTGCTTTTGTTAGCTCTTGCTAGTTTTAGGATTCGGTTTTTTTCATTTCTTATTTGATTTTATTTTCCTTTTCTCTTGCTATCATGAATTATCACTTTGGCTATGAGTTTGGTTCTAACTATGTTGTAGGCAATGAGGGCTACAATGAGGATGTGTATCAAGGATGGGATAACCAAAGGTGGGAGGAGCCTTATGTATATGATCAATCTTCATGGCAACAACCTCCACCCACAGACTATGAGCAAGAGCCATTCTTTGATACATATCAATCCAATGGCTATGGTGAATCTCCTTGTGACTTTCAAGAACCACCACCATATGCCTACGAGGCATATCCTCAACATGAACCTCAACCATACTCACAAGCCTCTTTTCACCAAACACCTCCACATGCCCCTAACCCATATACACCATACCAACCACCTTTTGAACCATATGAGCCATACATGGAACCACCATTCCAATATCCATACTCCCATGAACCACCTCAATACACACCACCATACCCTTACCAAGAAGAACCACCTTACTATTATGAACCCTTTCTCCAAGACAATGAACCCTTTTATCCACTCCAATCCCCAATGGATGAAATCCTTAGCCTTATACTTCAAGGGCAAGGAGAAATGCAAAGGGAAACACTAGAATTTGTGGCTACCTTGACCAAGGTAGTAAGCACTTTAGCCTCCCAATGCTTGAGCACTCAAAGCACTCCCATGGTCACATGTGGAGAATTAATTAAAGAGCATAGCATGAAGGAGAGATTGGAAAGTCTGGTGGGTGATGAGGAATGCCACTTTGTGTTAGAACAATTGGAGAAGCCTATGATCGTTGAAGAAGAGGAAGAAGTGGTTGAAGACTTAGGAGATGTGGAACCTCCTTGGGAACCTAGAGTTGAAGAGAACCTTTCCAAGAAGATTGAATTTGATGTTGAGGAGGAGAGTGCACAACCTCCAAAACAATTTTTGAATGAAGACTTGGAGAGAATGAAGCAAGAATTGAGTCCCCTTGGTGATGAAGATCATGCATCCAATCCTCTCGGTGGTGAATCCTTTGAACTTGAAGAACCTTCTCCCAATGAGATAGAAAGCAATGTGGAGGTAGATTTCTCTCAACCTCCCATTTATGATTTGAGTGATGGAGAAGAGTTGGATGAAAATGATGAACAAAGAATTGAAAGTGAAGAAATTTGTGAAGAGGTGGAGGAAATCAAGGAAGAATATAAGGGAGTAGAGCTTGCAAGGATATCGGAGATACCTCTCCCTAAGCCATCACCATCCATTCTCACATTCAAGTGGGTAAATTTCTTATACTTAAGCTTTATTATTCCCCTTGAATATGGTTTGCTTAAGACGGATGGTCAACTTAGAAATATTTGTGGCTTTAAAAGCAAAAGGGAGATGGTTAGTGGTTGGCATTGTAAGGGTTGGTATAGAGCTAGATCGCTTGGGTCTAGGAGAATGTTTGGTCACTTCATTGAGAATTCATCATGCCTACCACCCACATGGATCAATGATAGTCAACTTCAAGATGGGTGTGAAAATAAAGTGCGGGATCCCGGATCGCACAAGGAGAATCAATTTTGGGAGCCCCAAGCTTGTGAAGAACTCCATCAACACTTGGTGTAACAAATAAGGAATCTTGGGGCACAATGGAGGACCAAGCATTGGTGGGAGTTCCAAGATGAATTCAAGCACAAGCTACCTTGAGAGGAGCTCCCCACAAGTCCAACTTAAGGACAATAAACAAAAGTGCTAGGTGGGAGACACCTCACCATGGTAAATTCTTTTCATTTTTCTCTTTTGTACATATTGGTAGAATTAGTTTAATTTCATGTTTAGATTAGTTGGTTGAATTTATTTGGTAGTTACTAGGTTAAATAAGGTTTTATGGTGTTTTGGTAGCTGTTTGGAGGTTTAGAATGCTAGGTTTGGTGCGAAAACATAGAAAAATTTTGAAAAACAAAGCATCATCCACGCGTACGTGCACTGCACGCGTACGCGTGCGTCAAGCATTTTCACCTACCCACGTGCACGCGCTATATACGCGTACGCATGGATTGAGAAATTCCACCCCCAAGCCAAAAACCCGAGAGTTGTGCGAACGCTACGCGCGCATTGTGCCTTTGGCACAAAACCACTCACGCGTACCCGTACATGACGCGTACGCGTCACTCTCGAAATAAGCCATCGACGCGGACGCGCGATGTACGCGTACACGTCGCGTCCATTGCACCATCACCCACGCACGCGCGCTATGCACGCGTACGCGTGGATGCTTTTCTTTGAACACATTTCTTTTCTTCTCCTCTTTCCATTTCTTTCCTTCTCCTTTCTTCTTCCCTTCTTCTACCCCTCATCCAACACTTCCAAACACCATTGACAACCATTTATCTTATTTAGTTAATTAGTTAGTTAGTTAGTTGATTAGATAGTTTTAGTTTAGTTTTCATCTTCTTTTCTCTTTTTCATTATAAGTGTTGGATTATTGATTTTGTTTACTATATATTGCTGCTTATTCTTAATTGAATGCTATCTTAGCATAATTGTTTTTGGATATTCATTGTTGGATTTCTTGATTGAGGTTATTATTTGCTACTTGGTTTTAAGTTCTTCATGCTTACCTTTTGAAAATACCAAGTGATGAGAATCACCTTCGAGCTTGTAACTCTTCTTGAATTGCATGATTTGGCCACCATGTAATTTGAATCCTTTCCTCGATTAGGAAATTTCTTGATGGATGTTGTGCATTTATCCTAATGCATTGTATTTCATGATCATATGCATCCATATATGTTTGGCTTGGGTACTTTTGTGCTTCTTTATAGCTTGTTTTACCTTGCAAGTTTACTTAAAGCATCTCAAGCACACTAGGATGAGTGATGTACATGCTTCTTTTGTGACATCGCTTTTTATGCTAATGTGTATTCTAAACCACGCAATTTAGAATTCACACACTTATTTTTCATTAATGTCACACTAATTCACTCACTCAATTCTAGTGATTAGTACCTCATTCCAACAATGTATGCTTCCTTGCTTTTGTATTATCCTACCTTATGGAATTATATTTTTGTTTTTCATGATTGATGCACCACAAGCAAAAATGAAAGCGGAAGAAAGAACACACAGCAACCGGTTGATCTACCAGCTGAAGGTAGCAATCCGGAGAGTCGCCGTACCCCCTTGCTCATCTTTGAGTGCACCGAGGACAGTGCAAATTTTTAAGTGTGGGGAGGTCATCCGACCGATCGACAATTTTGGGTGACAAATTTCTAATCTCAACACTTTTTCATTTTATTTTAGGTCTTTTAGGATTTTTACTTACATTTTCTTATTTTCGCATATATATACACAATAAGCTTAGTCAAAATAATGAGATTTTTCAAGATTTCTATCTATAGGGCACACCAATTGAATTGAGTAAAAAACTTTTCATAGAACTTGTTTGAATTATATATATATTGTGGATCATGCTTTTGAGCTAAGAACACAAGCAAGCAAGATTTGAGCCTAATAGTGTGGTTACATCTTATAACCACTTATCTTCCTTCTTGTGTGCATTATTCTCTTCCTATGATTGTAATCTTTGATTTGTTTGATTCTCTATGTCCATTATTTTGTGTATTCATGCATTTATATGATTGAGGCCATCATTTCATTAGCTCACTTACCCAAATAGCCTACCTTTTATCTTCCATTGTGAGCCAATTTGAGCCTACGCTTAACCCACTTGTTCTTAATTTAGCACATTACAAGCCTTAAAGTGAAAAATAATAAATGTTCTTAATTTGGATCTTTGATTAGCTTAGGCTAGTGTGTGTGTGTATCATTCAAGTGTGGGAAACTTGGGACATTGGTTGAGAAAATGGTAGTTTTGTACTTTTGTTGAAAATATTAGGAATTGGGTACATGCTCATGTCACAACTAGAAAATGGATTAATACAGACAGATTTACAGACGGATTTGGTCTTTATTACAGACGGATTTTTGGTTACCGACGAAATTACCGACGAATTTTATCCCTCTGTAAAAGCCCCGTCGGAAATTATTTACCGACGAATTTTTTTCCGTCGGAAAATTACAAACGGATTTTTACCAGTTACCGACGGATTTTCCCTCTGTAAATTTTCTATCCATTTCCCAAAGGCGACGAACTTTTTGACGGATTTTCCGTCTGTAATTACAGACGGATTTTCCGACGGATTTTCCGTCTGTAATTATAGACGGATTTTCCGACAGATTTTTTGTCTGTAATTTGAACTTTGGAAAATCATCCCACGTTCTGATTACAGACAGAAAATCCGTCTGTAAATCCGTCAGTAAGGTAAAATAGAATTTTTTTATTTTTCTAATTGCAAAATAAACTTGTTTTCATACAAAATAAATATAAATTTAATACAAATTTTTATCTAATTTGTATTCGAATATTTATAATATTTCAAAAAATAAACAAATTCATTGTATTATGAAGTACTATAAACAAGCAAGTCAATATAATTCAAAACATAAACAAAATGTATTGATCATCAACTATAATTCCTAGTATATTGTTCAACCATACTAAAACTATCAGCTATAATCTTCAGTGTCATCTTCATCCTCATCATCATCATAGTCCTCATCTGAAGACATTGAGGGTAGCTGCAGTGGCGGTGGTAGTGGAACTGCACTAGAACTACTTGACGCTCTAACCTTCTCATAATAGCTAATCTTTCTTTTGTGACACATTTAACTTGGACAATAAGAGCTATATTTCTCACCAGAAGTGCTAGTTTCCACAACAGGACTTCTGGTTGCCACAGGAGAAAAATCAGGTGATTGTTTCTTCTTCTCAGCAGTAAGAACTTGAGAGAGAGCAGCTACTGCTGCTGCTCTTTGTGATCCTTGACTTTTTCCAGTTGTCTTAGGGCTAGAACTTTTGGTTCCGGATGTTGATTTAAATGCAGAGTTTAAAGCAGCCAAAGCTTCTACTCTTTGTCTTGGTCCTCCTTGATTCAGCCCATTCAATCTATCATGTGACTGTGAGAGTAGAAAGTATTAGAAAGAAAGTTCCAACGGAATATGAAATCATCATGATCTGTGACTTGATTTGGAGATGTTCAATTTAATTTAAAAACTATGATATCTTTCCTTCATTTTTCTTTTTGGCAAATTTAATTTAAATACTATGATATTCTTTCCTTCAATTTTCTTTTCGGCAAAGATGGAAAAACCTGAACCTGTACCTACCTAAATATAATTATTAAATTTACCACTAATAACAAAAGAAAAGAGAAAAGACTGGCACTACTATGGCCAGCATGCAACAAGGTAACTTGGTAAGACGTCTACAGATTTTCGACAATGAGGATACTCCAAATACTTAGTTCTGATCAAGATTCCCTTATATCTCCAAAAGTTCATTTAAAAGTAGCAGAATATTTTTATAATTAACAAAAAAATCATTTTTTTGTCTTGAGTTGCTAGCAGAGAAGTAGATCTACTCATTAGGCAAAATGTTTAAAAGGTAGTAGCCAATGAATCTCTTTGTTGTGGATATCTAGATCAGCAATTAATTAAGCATTGTATATCTAGTGATTACATAATTGACCAGTCAATGAGTCAAGTAAATCTGTATTCTCATATTAGATTAGTGAGCTCGGAAAGCATAGAACTAAGTACACATTTCCAAGAACTATTAGCCCCTAAAAATGCTTAGAACTTAAAACTAGATTAAGAAACACTCATAATTAAAAGCAGAAACTACCTGGCCAGCAATCATTCCAAGTCCCGTGCTTTGCATTAAAGACTTTACACCCACGCCATCACCAAGTTTTTGACTAGCTGCTCGAAACTCTTCCATAGATTTCTCAGGGTTAGTTCTTTTTAAAGATCATGGACGCTGCCAAATAGCAATAGCAGATTTGGAACATGTAATGCACACAATGCAATAAACCAGAACAAGTCTAAAAGCAAGTGATTCAGATTCAATTCAGTGACTGGATACTTTATACAAGTCTTTGATCAATTAAGCAATCAAGAACTGTCATTGAGTTGAAGAAGAGAAGAGGCTTCAATTCACAACAAGTGCTTACTCATCAACATTATGCTGGTTGTTAATCTGTAATATAAAATGCAGCAATCAAAGTGTGCTTCCTAAACCTTAGTCTTCAAACTATTTCTCGTTATACAGGAAAATAAAATTAATTAAAAAAAAAAGCTAAATTACCTTCAACCTTGGAATGTAATATCTATGTCTGCGAGATTTTGCAGCAGCTCCACCAACGATTCTTCAGACTGAAAGATAATTTTGGTGTTGAGGGAGAAAACAAAATAAAATAAGAATGAAAACTACTATGAGTCCGTTCAAATTAACATCAAATTCAAGGTTTCTCATCATATGCACATGATAGTGTGAAAGTGACCTATTGAAAGAAACTAAGAAAGCAACATTAGATAAAGCTAAATAGATAAACTTTTAATTTGGTTATTGCACTAAGATCAAGGGGCGTGACTTCTCTTTTTCCCATAGAATGTAAACATGTCAGTTACTATTGATAGAAATCCCTACTATATATATAGTCTATGATTTTTAAATTGCTTTTATAAAATAATTGACACCAGTAGTATAATACTTGACTCAAGTTTCAGTCCAAGAAAAAACCATGAAGTTGTTGTTTGTAGCAGCTGAAGTTGAACTCCACAAGCTTTCCATAGCTTTTAGATTGAACCCTTCTGCCTCAAGCTGAAAATTGAAGTTTAATTTTTCAAGAAAATAAATTAATTTAAAAATGTGTTCATTAATTAAATTAATTAAACAAATATGACAAGAGGCATGTATCCTCTGTAGCTAGAATTGTTGCAATAATAATTCCTATGCTGAAATGTTTGGTGTATGTTATATTTCAAAACCTTGAGCCTAAGTTGCTTATTCATATCTCCAAGATGGCGCTCCTGCAAGATCAATGAAAAATACAAAAATTGAGAATAATAGCATGCAAGTTCAAGTGAACTCCTTATACACTTTTGCAAGAGAGTATATGTATAAGTGAACATTAGTTGCACTTTTAATATGTATATTTTGAGTTCAAGTGAATATTAGTTGGATGCACATGGTTCTCCATCTAAGACAAGAGAGTAATATTCTCCATCTTCCTCAAAATATACATATATCTCCATTTCCCTTAGAAAAATAATGCCAAAAATTAAGTTTGATATATGGTCATTCAACTTTATGGTTTAGAATATAGAAAAATATCTCATACGTTCAGCCAAATTATATTTAGATTTACGGTTCAAGACAACATGATTTTTCCACCTTAACTTCATGCTAAAAAGCAGAACCTCTACAAAATTCTAGTATCTAAAATTCTAAATAGCAGTAAGCAAAAATGAGTCACAAACCGTGAGCATTTAACTATAAAGCATCATGGAAGCTATATCCAACTATAAAGCAGCAAAAATGAAGGCATGATCACCATGAAGCTGTCACCAAATTCTTTGATCAGAAATCTCTTTTCTCAATATTTATTCATGGAAGCTATATTCAACTATAAAGCAGCATCAGGATCCAACCTTCTCTGGATTGCAGCAGCAGCAGCCTATAGTGACAAAATTACAAATAAACAAGCAGAACCATTAAAACCAACCAAAGAGCCTCAAATAGTTTAATTTGGGATTCTCACCTCAAAGTTACCAAGCTTGTATTAGTATGCCATTTTCTCCCTCAGTTGAGCTTGCTCTTTCATTGCATGTGCCTGTAAATGACAGCCTAGAAGTGTGAAAAGAAAAGGACCTTGACATCAAGAAAATAATCTAAGAATAGGAGCCACATCAACATAAAAAAGCAATCTGGTAAAAACTAACCATTCCACTTTGCATAGAGTGCTTCAACAACCAAGTCTGCATTCTTAAGCTCCTTGGCAAAGACATTGCCGCAATCAAAGTCTTCATCTCCTTTAAGAATCGCCTCTCTCTTCGGAATCACCACACAAATCTCAAATACTAGTTACACATCCTCTTTAATTTTCCAAAACAAAAATTTCCCTCCTTCAACAAGTATTTCCAAGAAGGGATTTAAAAAAATAAAGAATGAACCTTTAAATGAATGTGAAACTCAAATGGCGAGGCATTCTAAGAAACAAAATAATAATAAAATGGAAATAGAAAGTAGGAAAATGTAAATGCCATGATGCTTCTTCTTGGTGTTTGGTTTAGAAAGAAACGGGGGCAGTGAAAATAGAAACCAATACTTTTCTGTTTTCCACTTTTTCCAGTACCGAATATTCCATTTATTTTCTTACTAATAACTACATTCCATTTAGATAGTCAACGAGAACCATGTAATTATCATACTAATAACTACATCATAATCAAGAAAAGCCAAACCATGTAATTATCATAAACAATTGATGAAAATCACCTGATGAAATCCAGAAATCAATTTCAGACAGCTGGTTTCATAACACCTAAAATTTCCACTAATATAGTTGCTAATCCAACTAAAGAAAGAGTAGTGCTTACCAGTTTTCTAGGAGGTGAGCAGGTATTTCCACGAAGTAGGGATCAACACGTAGTCTAGAAAATCTTGCAAACGAGGAGCGGTTGTAAATTTGTTGAATCTAAACATTTTATGAAAAGACTTCAGATTTATACGTAAAAAATCAAATAAACCAAGCTACACATACTACATCTGGCACCATCAACAGAAAAAAAAACTGCCATTGAAAATTCAAACTACAGACTTGAAAGAGCAATAACTAATCATAAAAATTCAGAAATTTTCACTCAAAATCAGAACCTATCTTGATCAAAAGCAGAGCATGGCAGAAATGATTAAAAAATCCAGTTCCATCAAATTCATACCCCCTATTGTTGAATTAATATGCTTGTGAAGACACTTGCAAAGAAAAACTTTTGGGTTAATTAGGCTGAAAATAATATCCGGAGAAGCTAATTACTTTAGAATACAAGTCAATTAATATAAACTAAAAACTAAGCTAACTCATTTATATGTTACATTGTTTCCGAGAGCATGTGTCATAAGAGAGAACCCTTTTTTCTTTTCATTTTAAGGCAGGACATTGGATAACCAGCAGGGCTTTACCTTTTACAAGTGATTAAAATGTATTATCTTCATATAAAAGTAAATTCTTATATGACTGCTACCTGAAAAATTTGTGTCTTTTAAAGTAAATATCACATGATATAATCAAGAAAAGCATATATCTTGTTATTGACCACTTATACCTACATGACAGGACTAAGGATAAGGGGTTTCTACTTTTTCAGGTTTACAAGTTAAGACGGATTTTGAGAATATGAAGCATTCTGCTTCCATGGAACAACTTTAAGCCCAGTAAAATAGACGTAGGTGTGGATTGTTGGTAATTGAAGTTGATGAAGAAGATGAAGTGCCTTCTATGATACCTAAAGCTGTCACAACAAATGGATCTTTGATGTATGAAACATGCAAGGTATTGATTATTGAAAGATGGTGCTGTGGTCTTAGTTATATTGATTAACAAATAAAAGTACCACGAGAAGTTTTCTACTTGTGATATACTAACAGAATTGACCCAGCTCGAAAACTTACACAATGAACAATTAAAAAACTTGGAGGAAGAAAAACAACATCAAAAGAAATCGAGAGTGGAATAGATCATAAATCACAGCACAGCTACTCGAAATTAAAGATCCAAACAAATAAATAAAGAAAAAAAGAGAAAAGCTTGTGGTAATTAATAGCGACTCACAGTGAACTCAAATCAGCTTCGGGCATAGCCTCCAAACCCTAGGAAAGATAGATTACTTGATTATTTCCATTAAAAAAAACTTAAGCACCAGAAAGCAACTAACTAAATCAAATTCTGCAAGAACAAATTCTAACAGAAGAAATCAAAGAGATAAACCAAAAGGTTGATAAGGAAATAAGAAAAAATTAAAGGAAGCAGAGATGAAATCACAAAATCAGAAATGAAATCACAAAATCAAAGGCAAAAATGGCGAGGAGCAGAGAATCAGAAACGACGCACGGCGAGGAGGGGAGGAACCCTTCGTGACGGTGACGCCACGAGCTCAACTCAGAACTTGGTGCGACGACGAGGAGAGGAGGAACCAACAATGCGAAGAGGGCCGAGTAGAGCTTCCCCAGATGACGAAGGTACCCACGGTCTGTCTCCGCTGGCGGCGACAGCACCTTCTACCGGAGGAGAAGCGTTCGACAACAACTTTGAAGAGGGAGGGATGAGGGTGAAAATGAGTTCATAGGTCAGGAGGAGAATGGAGCTCAATAAGGGTGTTGATAAAATTAGGGGTAATTTAATATTTTCGACAGAAATTTTAAATTACAGACGGATTTTCCGTCTGTAATAATTTAATAAAACGCAGTGTTTTCTCTATTCAATTACAGACGAAAAATCCGTCTGTAACTATTTTTCACGGAAAAAAAATTAATTTTTCCGACGGAATTATCGACGGATTCTCTTTTCTATCTGTAATTTATGTTAATTCAGTTTTTTTTGTTTTTCGACAAAAAATTCCTCTAAAATTCCCTCTGTATTTCAGTGGGATAAAATCCGTCGGAAATATCCGTCTGTAATAACTAGTTTTCTAGTAGTGTGTATTGATTAAATGTATAGACCTTATGTATTGATGTTCTTGTATATAGTTTGAAAAAAAGAAAAAAAAAGAGAAAAACAAAAGAAAAAGAAAAGAAAAAGAAAAAATTAGAAAAAGAAAGAAATAAAAAGAGGACAAAATGCCCCAAAGCAAAGTAAAGTTCAATAAAGATCAATGCATACAGGTTATGAAATGAAAAGGAAATGCATGAATATGTGAAAAAGTGAGAAGAATGGGTAGTTAGGTTAGTTTTGAATTGTATAGGTTGCTATATAGGTTAGGTGGGAAGTTTAAGCTTATCAAAGATTCAAATCTCAAGCTCACTTGACCAAATATGCATCCTACCTTGACCCTAGCCCCATTACAACCAATGAAAAGACCTCATGATACTTGTATGCATGCATGGAATATTTGTTGATTGTTAGAAGAAAAACAAATCTTAGAAAGCATGAAATAGAGGAGAATTGAGAGAATCAACCCTAAACACTTGAGCGAATAGAGTGCAAACACATCCGGTGAAGGTTTGATGCTCAACTACATGTTTTCACCTACAATCATCACTTTTCTTGCAAGTTTGTAAAAATATTTAATAACTCAATTCAATTGTGGATTAGATTGGCTAATACCTTTGGCACTTGTGCTTATATATGTTTTCTTGGGAATTGATTTATTTTGACCAAGCAATTGCATTCATTTAGATAGTTGCATATAGTTTAGGTTGCATTTAGTTAGTTTACATTGAATAAATGTTGAAACCCTTTGCTTTCTCTTGGTTTAAGCATGAGGACATGCTTGGTTTAAGTGTGGGGAGGTTGATAAACCCCATGTTTAGGGTTTATCTTGTGCTCGATTTGCGGGATTTTATGACCTTTTACGCACATTTATTCAATGAAATAGCATAGTTTCATGATTGTCTCTCAATTTGTGCTTAAGTGTAAAATCATGCTTTTAAGCCTTAATTAGCTAAATTTAATTCACCTTTGATTCTACTAGATGCCTTGATATGTTCGTTAATGAATTCAGATTGGAAAGGCTAGGAATGGATCAAAGGAATGGAGAGGAAAGCATGCAAAGTGGAGAAATCATAGAAAAGCAAGGATTTGGGATAAGATCAACGACGCGCACGCGTGGATTGTGAGGTCGCATGGCGATGCGTACGCGCACATGACGCGTACGCGTGGATGGAAATTTGTCAATCGACGCGCACGCGCACTGTGTACGCGCCGATGTCCTCATGTGACCTACTTAAAGTGAATCCGCTGGGGGAGAATTCTGGGCTTCCCAGGTGGTGCACGAAATTGTGATCATCAATGGCGCCATCAACATGGTACGCTCAATTGTAATCTCAACTCTTTATCACAACTTCGCACAACTAACCAGCAAGTGCACTGGGTCGTCCAAGTAATAACTTACGTGAGTAAGGGTTGATCCCACGGAGATTGTTGGTATGAATCAAGCTATGGTCATCTTGTAAATCTCAGTCAGGCGGATTCAAATGGTTATGGATGATAAATGATTAAAAGATAAATAAAACATAAAATAAAGATAGAGATACTTATGTAATTCATTGGTGAGAATTTCAGATAAGCGTATGAAGATGCTTTGTTCCTTCCGTCTCTCTGCTTTCCTACTGTCTTCATCCAATCCTTTTTACTCCTTTCCATGGCAAGCTGTATGTTGGGCATCACCGTTATCAGTGGCTACAATCCCGTCCTCTCAGTGAAAATGTTCAACGCACTCTGTCACAGCACGGCTATTCATCTGTCGGTTCTCGATCATGTCGGAATAGAATCCAGTGATTCTTTTGCGTCTGTCACTAACGCCCCACAATCACGAGTTTGAAGCTCATCACAGTTATTCAATCCTTGAATCCTACTCAGAATACCACAGACAAGGTTTAGACCTTCCGGATTCTCAAGAATGCCGCCATCAATTCTAGCTCATACCACGAAGATTCTGATTAAGGAATCCAAGAGATAAACACTCAATCGAAGGTAGAACGGAGGTGGTTGTCAGGCACACGTTCATAGGTGAGAATGATGATGAGTGTCACGGATCATCACATTCATCAAGTTGAAGAACAAGTGATATCTTAGAACAAGAACAAGCTGAATTGAATAGAAGAACAATAGTAATTGCATTGATACTCGAGGTACAGCAGAGCTCCACACCTTAATCTATGGTGTGTAGAAACTCCACCGTTGCAAATACATAAGAACATGGTCTAGGCATGCCATGAGGCCAGCCCCAAAACGTGATCTAAGGTAGCATAGAACTACTCAAAGATTAGACTAAGATGATAAATACAATAGCAAAAGGTCCTATTTATAGAGAACTAGTAGCTTAAGATTTACAAAAATGGGTAAATGACGTAAATATCCACTTCCGGGCCCACTTGGTGTGTGCTTGGGCTGAGCATTAAAGCATTTTCGTGTAGAGATTTTTCCTGGAGTTAAACGCCAGCTTTTGTGCCAGTTTGGGCGTTTAACTCCCACTTTGGTGCCAGTTCCGGCGTTTAATGCTGGGAATTCTGATGCTGCCTTTAAACGCCGGTTTGGGCCATCAAATCTTGGGCAAAGTATAAACTATTATATATTTCTGGAAAGCCCTGGATGTCTACTTTCCAACGCAATTGAGAGCGCGTCAATTGGGTTTCTGTAGCTCTAGAAAATCTACTTTGAGTGCAGGGAGGTCAGAATCCAACAGCATCTGCAGTCCTTTTTCAGCCTCTGAATCAGATTTTTGCTCAGGTCCCTCAATTTCAGCCAGAAAATACCTGAAATCACAGAAAAACATACAAACTCATAGTAAAGTACAGAAGAGTGATTTTTATTTAAAAACTAATAAAAATATAATAAAAACTAATTAAAATATACTAAAAACATACTAAAAACAATGGCAAAAAGCGTATAAATTATCCGCTCATCACAACACCAAACTTAAATTGTTGCTTGTCCCCAAGCAACTGAAAATAAAATAGGATAAAAAGAAGAGAATATACAATGAATTCCAAAAACATCTATGAAGATCAGTATTAATTAGATGAGCGGGGCTTTTAGCTTTTTGCTTCTGAACAGTTTTGGCATCTCACTTTATCCTTTGAAGTTCAGAATGATTGGCATCTATAGGAACTCAGAATCCAGATAGTGTTATTGACTCTCCTAGTTAAGTATGTTAATTCTTGAACACAGGTACTTTATGAGTCTTGGCCGTGGCCCTAAGCACTTTGTTTTCGAGTATTACCATCGGATACATAAATGCCACAGACACATAACTGGGTGAACCTTTTTAGATTGTGACTCAGCTTTGCTAGAGTCCCCAATTAGAGGTGTCCAGGGTTCTTAAGCACACTCTTCTTTTTGCTTTGGACCTCGACTTTAACCGCTCAGTCTCAAGTTTTTACTTGACACCTTCACACCACAAGCACATGGTTAGGGACAGCTTGTTTTAGCCGCTTAGGCCAGGATTTTATTCCTGTGGGCCCTCCTATCCACTGATGCTCAAATCATTGGATCCTTTTTATCACCCTTGCCTTTTGGTTTAAAGGGGTATTGGCATTTTCTGCTTGCTTTTTCTTTTTCTTTTTTTTTCGCATATATCTTTTTTCTGCAAGCTTTTCACTGCTTTTTCTTGCTTCAAGAATCAATTTTTTTTATTTTTCAGATCATTAGATAACTTTTCTCCTTTTCCTTTCATTCTTTCAAGAGCTAACAATTTTAACATTCATAAACAATCAAATTCAAAAATATGCACTGTTCAAGCATTCATTCAAAAAAACAATAGCATTGCCACCACATCAAGATAATTAAACTGTTTTAAAATTTGAAATTCATGCACTTCTTTTTCTTTTTCAATTAAAAACATTTTTCATTTAAGAAAGGTGATGGATTCATAGGACACTCATAGCTTTAAGGCATGGACACTAAGACACTAATGATCATAAGACACAAACATAGATAAACATAAGCATAAAAAATTCGAAAAACAGGAAAGTAAAGAACAAGGAGATTAAAGAACGGGTCCACCTTAGTGATGGCGGCTTGTTCTTCCTCTTGAAGATCTTATGGAGTTCTTGAGCTCCTCAATGTTCTTCATAGAAGTGTTCTTGATGCACCCTTGAGAGGAATCTCTCCATCTCCCATGACTCGGAGGTGGAAGCTTTTGCCTTCCCTTTCCTTTTTCTAGAGGTTTCTCCGGCCTTTGGTGCCATAAGTGGTTATGGAAAAACAAAAAGCTTTAGCTTTTACCACACCAAACTTAGAAGGTTGCTCGTCCTCGAGCAAAAGAAGAAAGAAGAGAGTAGAAGAAGAAGAAATAGAGGAGATGGAGTGGGTTTTGTGTTTCGGCCAAGGGGGATAATTGGTGTTTAGGTTGTGTGAAAATGAAGGAGTGAAGATGGGTTTATATAGGGATGAGAGGGGTGTGTCTGGTTCGGCTATTATGGGTGGTTTTGGAAGGGAAAGTGGTTTGAATTTGGATGGTGAGGTAGGTGGGGTTTTATGAAGGATGGATGTGAGTGGTGAAGAGAATGGTGGGATTTGATAGGTGAGGGGTTTTTGGGGAAGAGGTATTGAGGTGATTGGTGAATGGGTGAAGAAGAGGGAGAGTGGTGGGTAGGTGGGGATCCTGTGGGGTCCACAGATCCTGAGGTGTCAAGGATAGCTCATCCCTGCAACGAGTGGCGTGCAAAAATGCCCTTTCTGCTAATTCTGGCGTTAAACGCCGGGCTGCTGCCCTTTTCTGGCGTTTAACGCCAGCTCCTTGCCCATTCCTGGTGTTAAACGCCAGTCTGGTGCCCCTTTCTGGCGTTAAACGCCCAGAATGGTGCCAGACTGGGCGTTAAACGCCCATTTGCTGCCCTTACTGGCGTTTAAACGCCATCAAGCTTTTCCTCCAGGGAGTGCTATTTTTTTCTCTGTTTTTCATTCTATTTTTGCTTTTTCAATTGTTTTTGTGACTTCACATGATCATCAACCTACAAAAAACATAAAATAACACAAGGGATTCTTCATTCACTTGAATTGTCAATTCTCCTCTGTCAACATCAATCACAGCCTTTGCTGTGGCTAGGAAGGGTCTGCCAAGGATGATGGATTCATCCATGCACTTCCCAGTCTCTAGGACTATAAAATCAGCAGGGATGTAGTGGTCTCTAACCTTTACCAAGACATCCTCTACAAGTCCATAAGCTTGTTTTCTTGAATTGTCTGCCATCTCTAGTGAGATTCTTGCAGCTTGTACCTCAAGGATCCCTAGCTTCTCCATTACAGAGAGAGGCATGAGGTTTACACTTGACCCTAGGTCACACAAAGCCTTCTCAAAGGTCATGGCGTCTATGGTACAAGGTATTGAGAACTTTCCCGGATCCTGTCTCTTTTGAGGTAATCTCTGCCTAGTCACGTTATCCAGTTCTTTGGTGAGCAAAGGGGGTTCATCCTCCCAAGTCTCATTACCAAATAACTTGTCATTTAGCTTCATGATTGCTCCAAGGTACTTAGCAACTTGCTCTTCAGTGACATCTTCATCCTCTTCAGAGGAGGAATATTCATCAGAGCTCATGAATGGCAGAAGTAAATCCAATGAAATCTCTATAGTCTCAGTGTGAGCCTCAGATTCCCATGGTTCCTCATTAGGGAACTCCATGGAGGTCAGTGGGCGTCCACTGAGGTCTTCCTCAGTGGGAATCACTGCCTCTTCCTCCTCTCCATGTTCGGCCATGTTGATGGCTTTGCACTCTCCTTTTGGATTTTCTTCTGTATTGCTTGGAAGAGTACTAGGAGGGAGTTCAGTAAATTTCTTACTCAGCTGACCCACTTGTGCCTCCAAGTTTCTAATGGAGGACCTTGTTTCAGTCATGAAACTTTGAGTGGTTTTAATCAGATCAGAGACCATGGTTGCTAAGTCAGAGTGGCTCTGCTTAAAATTCTCTGTCTGTTGCTGAGAAGATGATGGAAAAGGTTTGCTATTGCTAAACCTATTTCTTCCACCATTATTGTTGTTGAAGCCTTGTTGAGGCCTCTGTTGGTCCTTCCATGAGAGATTTGGATGATTTCTCCATGAAGGATTATAGGTGTTTCCATAGGGTTCTTCCATGTAATTCACCTCTTCCATTGATGGGTTCTCAGGATCATAAGCTTCTTCTTCAGATGGAGCGTCCTTAGTACTGCCTGGTGCAGCTTGCATTCCAGATAGACTTTGAGAAATCATATTGACTTGCTGAGTCAATATTTTATTTTGAGCCAATATGGCATTCAGAGTATCAATCTCAAGAACTCCTTTCTTCTGACTTGTCCCATTATTCACAGGATTCCTCTCAGAAGTGTACATGAATTGGTTATTTGCAACCATTTCAATGAGTTCCTGAGCTTCTGCAGGTGTCTTCTTCAGATGAAGAGATCCTCCAGCAGAGTTGTCCAATGACATCTTGGACAGTTCAGACAGACCATCATAGAAGATATCTATGATGCTCCATTCAGAAAGCATGTCAGAAGGACACTTTCTGATTAATTGTCATCTTTCCCAAGCTTCATAGAGGGATTCACCTTCCTTCTGTCTGAAGGTTTGGACTTCCACTCTAAGCTTACTTAATTTTTGAGGTGGAAAGAACTTTGCCAAGAAGGCATTGACTAGCTTTTCCCAAGAGTTCAGGCTTTCCTTAGGTTGTGAATCTAACCATGTCCTAGCTCTGTCTCTTATAGCAAAAGGGAATAGCATAAGTCTATAGACCTCAGGGTCAACCCCATTGGTCTTGACAGTGTCACAGATTTGCAAGAATTCAGCTAAGAACTGATGAGGATCTTCCAATGGAAGTCCATGAAACTTGCAATTCTGTTGCATTAGAGAAACTAATTGAGGCTTAAGCTCAAAGTTGTTTGCTCCAATGGCAGGGATAGAGATGCTTCTCCCATAGAAATCAGGAGTAGGTGCAGTAAAGTCACCAAGCACCTTCCTTGCATTGTTGGCATTGTTGTTGTTTTTGGCTGCCATATCTTCTTCTAGTTTGAAGATTTCTGTTAGGTCCTCTTCAGAGAGTTGTGCCTTAGCTTCTCTTAGTTTTCGCTTCAAGGTCCTTTCAGGTTCAGGGCCAGCTTGAACAAGTATGCCTTTATCTTTGTTCCTGCTCATATGAAAGAGAAGAGAACAAGAAAGTAGGGAATCCTCTATGTCACAGTATAGAGATTCCTTGAGGTGTCAGAGGAAAAGAAGAATAGAAGGAGGAGGTGGAGAAGAGGGAATTCGAACTTATCAAGAGGGATAGAGTTCGAATTGCACCTTGATGAGGAGTCTTAGTCCTTTAAATAGAAGGATGTGAAAAGAAGGGAAGAATTTTCAAAAATTAAAGTAAAAGATTTTAAAAAGAAATTTGAAAATTTGATTGAGATTTTCGAAAACTAAGATTGGAAAAGAAATAAAGTGATTTTTGAAAAAGATTTTGAAATTAGAAAAAGATATGATTGAAAAATTTAATTTTGAAAAAGATGTGATTGAAAAGATATGTTTGAAAAGATATGATTGAAAATCAATTTAGAAAAAGAAGATTTTTAAAATTAAAGTTGATTACTTGACTATCAAGAAATTAAAAGATATGATTCTAAAATTTAAAATTTGATCCTTTCTTAATAGGCAAGTAACAACTTGAAAATTTTTGAAGTAAATCTTGAATTGAAGCAAGGATTTTTGAAAATGGTAAAAATAAATATAAAATAGAAAGAAATTGATTTTGAAAGAGATATGATTGAAAAGATATGATTTGAAAAAGATTTGATTTTGAAAAAAAATGAAAACTTGAAAAAATTGTGAATTAAAAACAAAATCTTCCCTCTAGTGTCATCCTGGCGTTAAACGCCCAGAATGGTGCCCATTCTGGCGTTTAACGCCCAAATCTCTACCTTTTTGGGCGTTAAACGCCCAGCCAGGTACCCTGGCTGGCGTTTAAACGCCAATTTTCCTTCTTCATTGGGCATTTTGAACGCCCAGCTTTTTCTGTTTGATTCCTCTGCTGAATGTTCTGAATCTTCAATTCTCTGTATTATTGACTTGAAAAGACATAGTTTTGAAAAATATTTTTGAATTTTTTTGATGATGAGAAACAATAAAAATGCAACTAAGATCAAATAAACAATGCATGCGGGACACCAAACTTAAAAATTTTCATATAGGAGACACTAACAAATTGAGAATGCATATGAGAAACAACAAAACACACTAAACAAGAGAATTTAAAGATAAGAGCAAGGAAATCATCAAGAACAACTTGAAGATAAATGAAGACACATGCATGTAATTTTCGAAAAATGAAAGAAAAATAGAAACATGCAATTGACACCAAACTTAAAAATTAATACTAGACTCAAACAAGAAACATAAAATATTTTTGGTTTTTATGGTTTTATAAATTTTTTTGTGATTTTCGAGAATTATATAGAGAAGAAAATAAAGAGAATCAAAAATTTTAATAAGAATTCCAAGAATCATTGCAATGCTAGTCTAAGACACCGGTCCAGGAATTAGACATGGCTTACTAGCCAGCCAAGCTTTCAATGAAAGCTCCAGTCCAAAACACTAGACATGGCCAATGGCCAGCCAAGCTTTAGCAGATCATTGCTTTCAACAGCAAAATTGATAGAAATCAACAAGCTCTTGTGATGATAAGTTGAAACCTCGGTCCAAAAGATTAGACATGGCTTCTCAGCCAACCAGACTTCAACAAATCATCATGAAACTCTAGAATTCATTCTTAAAAACTCTGAAGAACAAAATAGAAAATCATTTTGTATTTTTGAAAAAAAAAATTTTGAAAAATAAAAAGGAAAAGTACCTAATCTAAGCAATAAGATGAACCGTCAGTTGTCCAAACTCGAACAATCCCCGGCAACGGCGCCAAAAACTTGGTGCACGAAATTGTGATCATCAATGGCGCCATCAACATGGTACGCTCAATTATAATCTCAACTCTTTATCACAACTTCGCACAACTAACCAGCAAGTGCACTGGGTCGTCCAAGTAATACCTTACGTGAGTAAGGGTCGATCCCACGGAGATTGTTGGTATGAAGCAAGCTATGGTCATCTTGTAAATCTCAGTCAGGCATATTCAAATGGTTATGGATGATGAATGATTAAAAGATAAATAAAATAGAAAATAAAGATAGAGATACTTATGTAATTCATTGGTGAGAATTTCAGATAAGCGTATGAAGATGCTTTGTCCCTTCCGTCTCTCTGCTTTCCTACTGTCTTCATCCAATCCTTCTTACTCCTTTCCATGGCAAGCTGTATGTTGGGCATCACCGTTGTCAGTGGCTACAATCCTGTCCTCTCAGTGAAAATGTTCAACGCACTCTGTCACAGCACGGCTATTCATCTGTCGGTTCTCGATCATGTAGGAATAGAATCCAGTGATTCTTTTGCGTCTGTCACTAACGCCCCACAATCACGAGTTTGAAGCTCGTCATAGTCATTCAATCCTTGAATCCTACTCAGAATACCATAGACAAGGTTTAGACCTTCCAGATTCTCAAGAATGCCGCCATCAATTCTAGCTTATACCACGAAGATTCTGATTAAGGAATCCAAGAGATAAACACTCAATCGAAGGTAGAACGGAGGTGGTTGTCAGGCACACGCTCATAGGTGAGAATGATGATGAGTGTCACGGATCATCACATTCATCAAGTTGAAGAACAAGTGATATCTTAGAACAAGAACAAGCTGAATTGAATAGAAGAACAATAGTAATTGCATTGATACTCGAGGTACAGCAGAGCTCCACACCTTAATCTATGGTGTGTAGAAACTCCACCGTTACAAATACATAAGAACATGGTCTAGGCATGGCCATGAGGCTAGCCCCAAAACGTGATCTAAGGTAGCATAGAACTACTCAAAGATTAGACTAAGATGATAAATACAATAGCAAAAGGTCCTATTTATAGAGAACTAGTAGCTTAAGATTTACAAAAATGAGTAAATGACGTAAATATCCACTTCCGGGCCCACTTGGTGTGTGCTTGGGCTGAGCATTGAAGCATTTTCGTGTAGAGACTTTTCCTGGAGTTAAACGCCAGCTTTTGTGCCAGTTTGGGCGTTTAACTCCCACTTTGGTGCCAGTTCCGGTGTTTAACGCTGGGAATTCTGATGCGGACTTTGCACGCCGGTTTGGGCCATCAAATCTTGGGCAAAGTATGGACTATTATATATTGCTGGAAAGCCCTGGATGTATACTTTCTAACGCAATTGAGAAGGCGCTAATTGGGCTTCTATAGCTCCAGAAAATCCACTTTGAGTTCAGGAAGGTCAGAATCCAACAGCATCTGCAATCCTTTTTCAGCCTCTGAATCAGATTTTTGCTCAGGTCCCTCAATTTCAGTCAGAAAATACCTGAAATTACAGAAAAATACAAAAACTCATAGTAAAGTCTAGAAGAGTGATTTTTATTTAAAAACTAATAAAAATATAATAAAAACTAATTAAAATATACTAAAAACATACTAAAAATAATGCCAAAAAGCGTATAAATTATCCGCTCAACACCAGGCCCAAATCCAACTCACTTCTCATGCTATTTAACCCAAGGAATGAAGAGGAATCAACATACTTTAGACACTAGTGTATTTTTAATTTAAGTTTTGGAGGAAAAGTTAGTTTTAGAGAGAGAAGCTCTATTCTCTCTAGAATTAGGATTAGGTTAGATCTAGATTAGAATCTCTTATATTTAGTTTAAATTCATGCTTTGATTTACTTTACTCTTTGTAATTCTTCTTCTTCTACCTTTCCTCTCTCTAGTTTTGCTTTTAATTCATGTAATTCTCCACTTTTATATTGGTGCATTTCTGTTTCTTCCATTTTCATTTTAATGCAATTTATGAATGTTCCTTTATTGTTGAATTGCTTTACTTTCCTTTTATGCCTTTCATGTGTTTGATGAAATACTTGGTTGGATTTTAGTATAGATTTTATTCCTCTTAGCCTAGGTAGAGTAATTAGTGATGCTTGAGTTATCTAAGTCCTTTGTTGATTGATAATTAGATGTTGCTAATTGATTTGGATACCACTAAAGCTAGTCTTTCCCTTGGGAGTTGGCTAGGACTTGTGGAATCAAGTTAATTCATCCACTTGACTTTCCTCCATGGTTAGAGGTTAACTAAGTGGTAGCAATGGACAATTTGTTGTCACAATTGATAAGGATAACTAGGATTGGACTTCTAGTTCTCATATCTTGCCAAGAGCTTTGTTAGTTGTTAGTTTATTTTCATTGCCATTTACATTTCTTGCCTATTATCCTAAAAACCCCAAAACATACCTCGTAACCAATAACAAGGCACTTTATCGCAATTCCTAGGGAGAACGACCCGAGGTTTAAATACTTCGGTTTATAGATTTTAGGGGTTTGTACTTGTGACAACCAAATTTTTGTATGAAAGGATTATTGTTAGTTTAGAAACTATACTTTGCAACGAGATCTCATTAGAGAAATTCTATACCATCAATAATCCATTCATCAGCCCCAGATAATTGTTAACATGATCTTCAAGAGACGTATAATCACGTACCATTATAAATATATGAATCCCACTCTCAACTTTAAAACTAATTCAAAATATTCCTGAACCCTAAATCCCACCACTCCTTTGTCACTCTCAAAGCGTTAATGAAAACTAACACAGCCCCACCACCAATTTATAATACATCCGCTGCCAACTCCCAACGTCCCACATCAATGGCTATTATTCCCGGTGCGGGACATCCCTTTTGCGATGCGACACGTGGCAACACGCATGTAGTGTGCTGATGCATGTGCGACATATGGACAGATGAGACCAACACACAGCTTGCATGCTGCGCAGGATGCTGACATGTTGACGGTCGAGTCTAACTTGCAGCATGCGTGCTGTGCCAGATGTTGCACACATGGCTGGACCAGGCTTACACGGAGCCTGTGTGCTGAGTTGGCACCGACATGTTGTGCTCGTGTCTTTGGTGGACACGTCAACAAGTTACCTGCATGTTGATCAACACGTTACCTGCGTGTTAGCTCCCTTTTCTGATAGATCTATAATTCTATAAAATTCCTTAAACACCTATATTCAAGTAAAGCACCATTCATTTCTGCATATGTAAAATTATTTATGACAAAACAACATACAATAGCCAATTTCATTAATTTATTTTACTAAACAATGAACCACACATAACGAAAGCATTAATAATGACAACTACATTCAAATTAATAAATTAGATAAATTAATGAATTTGTGTTAAAAATAATAATAATCAAAGCAATAATAATAACGAAAGCATTAATAATAACAACTAGTGTTAAAAATATATAATAAATTTGTTATCAGTTTAAATTTATTATCTTGTTTAGCTAAGATTTATATTTAATAATAACAACAAAAGCAATACCAATAACAAAACTATATAATAATCATACAAACTATTAAATTAATATTCATCAAGTAAATACTAATAAATTAATTATAATAATAAACTTACATAATTAGGATGTCCTAGATAATCGATAACAACATCTTTAAGAGACGTATAATCACGTACCATTATAAATATATTAATCCCACTCACAACTTTAAAACTAATTCAAAACATTCCTAAATCCCAAACCCCACCACTCATTTGTCACTTTCCAAGCAAATAATGAAAACTATCACAGCCCCACCACCATTTTATAATACATCCGCTGCCAACCCCCATTGTCCCACATTAATGGCTGCTGTTCATGGTGCGTGGCCTTCCTCTTGCGACGTTACACGTGGCAACACGCATGAACCATGCTGATGCATGTGCGACATGTGGACGGTCGAGACCAACACGCAGATTGTGTGCTGCGCAGGATGCTGACAAGTGGACGACCAAGTCCAACACGCAGGTTGCGTGCTGTACGGATGTTGGACACGTGGCTGGACCAGGCTTACACACAGCCTGTGTACTGAGTTGGCATTGACATGTTGCGCTCGTGTCTTAGGTGGACACGTCAACATGTTGCCTGCGTGTTGATCAACACGTTACTCGCGTGTTAGCTCCCTTATCTGACAGATCTATAATTCTGTAAAATACCTCAAACACCCATATTCAAGTAAAGTACCACTCATTTCTCCATATGTAAAATAATTTCTGACAACACAACATACAATAGCCAGTTTCATTAATTTATTTTTCTAAACAATGAACCACACATAACAAAAGCAATAATAATAATAACAACTACATTTAAATTAATAAATTAGATAAATTAATAAATTTGTGTTAAAAATAATAATAACAAAAGCAATAATAATAACGAAATGAATAATAATAACAACAAGTGTTAAAAATATATAATAAACTTGTTATCAGTTTAAATTTATTATCTTGTTTTACTAAGATTTATATTAAATAATAATAACGAAAGCAATAACAATAACAAAACTATATCATAATCATACAAACTATTAAACTAATATTGATCAAGTAAATACTAATAAATTAATAAAAATAATAAACTTACATAACTAGGATGCCCAAGAAAATTGATAACATGATCTTCAAGAGACGTATAATCACGTACCATTATTAATATATTAATCCCACTCTCAACTTTAAAACTAATTCAAAATATTTCTAAACCCTAAACCCCACTACTCCTTTGTCACTCTCAAAGAAAATAATGAAAACTATCACAGCCTGATAAACCCATATTTTATGATATATATTGCGCTCAATTTGAGTGATTTATTCAATCCTTCACCCACTTATTCATGTTAATTGCATGGTTTTACTTTCCCTTCCTTATTATGTGATGAATGTGAAAAACATGTTTCCTATGCTTTAAAAATAATTATTTTAATTACCCTTTATTTCCATTCGATGCCGTGATTCGTTTGTTGAGTAGTTTCAGATCTTCTAAGGCAGGAATGACTTAAAAGATGGAAAGAAAACATACAAAAATGGAAGAAAAGCACAAAATGGAGTTTTTGAAGAAACTGGCAGTGACACGATTGCATGGACGACGCGGCTGCATGCCAACGCGAAATAGCAGTGACGCGACCGCGTGATTGACGCGATCGCGCGCCATAAGCGAAACGCATATGACGCGAACGCATGACTGAAGCGACCGCGTGATAAGGAAAACTCCAAATGACGCGACCGCGTGACCCACGCGGACGCGTGACCTACGCAGACGCGTGACCCACGCGGACGCGTGACAGAGGCTACGCACCAGAAAGTACAGAAAATGCTCCCAGCGATTTCTGAAGCCCTTTTTGGCCCAAATCCAAGTCCAGAAGGCACAGATCAGAGGTTATGAAGTGGAGGAATGCATCCATTCAAAGGGGAGTCTCCAATTAGTTATTTTTCATGAATTAGATGTAGTTTTGAGGGAGAGGTTATCTCCTCTCTCTTTTAGGATTTAGAATTATGATTTCTTTTACTTTTAGGATTATCTCTTTTTATCAGGTTCAACATTCCTTTTTATTTATCTTCTCAATTTAGTTTATGATTTCTTCTATGTTACAGATTGTTCTTTGAATTAATGTTATTTGAGGTATTTCAGTTTATTATTGCTCTCTTTTATTTATGTTACTGTTGCTTCCAATCTGAAGACATTTTTATTCCAGTAGATTTACCTTTTCCCTTTTGGTCTTGGTTAAGAAATCAGTAACTCAAGAGTTATCAAACTCAACATGATTGATAGTTGTTATCTTTGCTAATTGAACTGAACTTCAATAGTCCCAATCTTTCCTTAGGGATTAAGTAGGATTTGAAGATTAAACTAATTAGTCACTTGACCTTTCTTTGCTTTAAGTAAAGAGTAATTAAGTGGAATTAAGATTCAATATTCATCATTGATAAGGATAACTAGGATAGGACTTCCAATTTCTCATACCTTGCCAAAAGTTTATTTTACAGTTATTTATTTAATTTACAGTCTTTTACTTATTTTAATTGCAATTTAAATTACTTGTTCCTCATCTTCAAAATCCCGATTTACAATCTTCATAATCAATAATAAGAACATACTTCCCTACAGTTCCTTGAGAAGACGACCCGAGGTTTAAATACTTCGGTTATCAATTTCAAAGGGGTTTGTTACTTGTGACAACCAAAACGTTTGTAAGAAAGGTTGATTGCTTGGTTTAGTAACTATACTTGCAACGAGAGTTTACTATAACTTCTAAACCATCAATCTTCAGTTCTTTACAGCCCCACCATCATTTTATAATACATCCGCTGCCAACCCCTAACGTCCCACATTAATGGCTGCTGTTCCCGGTGCGGGGCCTCCCTCTTGCGACGTGACACATGGCAACACGCATGTAGCGTGCTGATGCATGTCCGACATGTGGACGGCCGAGACCAACACGCAGCTTGCGTGCTGCACGTATGTTGGACACGTGGCTGGACCAGCACTACAAGGTTTTTGTTTACTTATGTCAATTTTTTCTCTTATTTGTGGAGGTTTATAACCCCCACCAAATAGTTTGTGGGGGTTTCCAGAACTCCCAAAATTTGAGGTGCCACGAGGTCTGTTGTGGGAGTTTTTAAAAACCTCCACAATCTATTTAGTGAAGGTTTTGTGTGTGTTTAGTGGGAGTTTTATATTAAATTTTTGTGACATTTTTAGATCACTTTTGTAGCAGTTTAAAACCCCCACAAATTAATTTTTTAATTTAACAAAAATTAACTATTTTATGAGATTTTCAAACCTCCATAAAACTGTAATTATTTATTTATTTTTAATTTTAAATCATTCATTAATCTCATCTCATTTACATACTCTCATCTCATTAATTAGCTACTTATCAATCACAGAATTTTCTATCAAAATTCAACACTAATGGTGAGTTTTGCACGTGGGTCAAAATACACATGGAGCTTCCATTCATAATCTTTTACCCCAATACAACCAAGAGGTATATATTACAAGAACAAACATAAATCTAGAATTAAATTGCACTACATGAGAGTTACAACCTTATCCAGATTGGGAGTGCTCTTCAAAAATTGAGCAACTGAAGCTGTAAGTCCCAGAATTTTTGAAAATTTTATTATAAATTAATTATTTATTTATAGCTTTAATTTCAGAAATTTCTTTACTAAAGATAATTAAAGTAAATTTTGAATTAATTGAGTTTGGAATAAATTAAGATTCTTATTCAAATTTTATAATTATTGAAGTAATATTTATATGTAATTTATAAAGTTTAGTAATTGTAAAATAATAAGAATTTTATATGATTTGGTTTAAATAATTGAGATTTTGAAACTTAATATTTTCAATTTTTACAGACAAAAAAAATTAATTATATTATCTCTAATTTTAAATAATATTTTAAAAATAAACTTAAAGGATTAAATTAGATTTTTTTTAATTAATACCCTATACCCCTAATTTTATTAAAATTACATAAACTACCCTAATTAACCATAATATCCCAAAATTTAACCCTAATCCTAATTTTACCTAGCCCGTACCCACACCCACTCCTCACCGCCACTCACTCACCCTCACCCCTCACTCACAGAAACCTCAGCAAGAAAAGAAAATGGGAGAAACGAAAACGGAAAAGGGAAAAGAGAGGGAAGAGACGGCTGCGAATCGAGGAAGAGAAGAGGGAGACCGTGAGAGAGGGAGAGTGCCAGGGGAGGAGGAGCTGTCCACGCCACCACCGTCATCTCACCTGCGGTGTCGCCACTGTCCGTCGTGCCGCCACCACGCTGCGTCGCCGTCGAAAATAGAGATGCAAGGGAGAGGAGGCCGCGGGTCACTGTCCTCGAAGCTTCCGTCATCACCGTGCAGAGCCACCGCCACTGTCATCATCGCGGGCTGCTGCTGCTGCGCGTGTGATTGTCGCCGCCTCTGGGTCCGTCACAGTCGAGCAGAGCCACCAGGGAGAACCGTAGTCGTTGCCGAAGCTCCAGTCACCGTCAAAGGCTGCTGTCGACGCCGATCTGCATGCGCCGTCACCATTGGGATCCTCCGCCATCGTCGACGAGCTCAGCTGCCACCGATCTGGTCTGAGAGAGAGGAGATGTGAACGGAAGAGAAGTCGGGGAGCCACCGCCGCTGCTGCTGAGTTACCGAAGCTTCTGGACCGCGCTTCTGCTGCCCGAAACCCGCTGCTGTCGCCGGGAAGGGTCTGCCGTTGCCCTCGCCAGAGCTCCACCCCGCCGCCATTGCCACCAAAAGAAAACCGCCACTGAGGCCCAAGTCTGTTTGAGGATCTGAGATCTTGGTGTCGTAGGATCGAGTTACGGGTCTTGATTACTGAGTTCTATGGCATCGGGGCTGCTGTTGCTCCGTTTTCTCAATCATTCGTAAGCCCAGTAAGTTGTTCTTTGTTCCAAACTCCTTTTAGTTAATGTTCTGTTATAGATTGATGAGTTTTACGCGACATTAATGTTTTAGGATTGAGCTAAGGCTGTGTATAGAGGTTGTGGCTGTTGCTGGGACGGTCGGTATTGATGTTGTTACTATGGGATAAGAATAGAAATGCAGTTTGTCGCGTAGTTGAATCGCGAACGAGGTAGGGGTTTTCTTAAAATCTATTTTATATTACAGAGTTGTTATAAATAGATATTAATGTGAGAAACATATGTCTGTGATTGTGATGGTCTTATAAATGTGGTTGTTTGCTGGACTGAATGACTGATTGCTTGAGTAGTTTGTGATTGCTGAAAAGGAATTAGTTTGAAAGGTTATTTAGTTGATTATTATGAAAAATGGCTTTCTTGGTTTTGAAGCTATTTTTTAGAATGTAAATGAATTGGCTTTGGAAATGATTTGAAATATGAAAAATGAATTAATTTTAGAAACGGTTTAATTTTGAGTTAGTCTGACTTTATAAGTGATTTAGTATTTGAGCTGGTTTGATTTTAAAAAGAGATTTATTGTTGGCATTGAATCGTTTTGAAAATGATTGAGATTTGAAAATGGTTGAGAAAAGGTTTGAGAAGTGTTTGGATGGGACCCAAAAAGTGTGGCAGAATCCGAGTTTTAGAGGAGATGCTGCCAAAATTTTATAAAATTAGAAGTTTCATTTGAAGTAGTTATTTTAAAAGGTTTAATTTTAAGCGTTATATGATTTAAGATTACTTCATTTATCAATGGAAAAGTTATGTTTTGGATTGAGAATTGTTAGTGAACGGAATGGAAAGAAGGATGATGAGGATTTCTTTGAAATATGGTTTTTGAATGAATTTGGAAATGAGATTTGAATTGATGAATGATTATGATGTTGAGAATGTTGAGAATGTTGAGATATGAACTTTGAATTATTTACATGGCTTATGAATTTGAATTATCTGAGATACGAGGTTCCCTGGAATAAGTGTCGTGGCTTGCCACCACGTGTACCAGGTTGAAAACTCGATACTCTGTTGACCCTACGACGTAAGTGTGACCGGGCACTATATAAATTCCCGGGAATGTTAGCCCCATTGAGCAATATTGATTATTTGAGAAAAAGCTATGCATAGACTATTGGGGATGCACGTTGGGGGACAGTCTAAGTATAATTCAGATTTGTCGGGTTGGCTGGTGATGGGCAGTAGAAGCTGGTGAATTAAAAATTTATTAAAATGGTTACATTGCAGGTATAGTTTTTAACTCACCGAAAATCTGCTTATCAATTTAGAAATATGTCAACCAAGTTAAGAGAACAAACTAGAATGATGAAGTCTTGATGAGGAAATAACTCTTCTCACTGTTCCAATGCTAAGACCAATTGAAAATTAAAATTCTAAAAACTAGAGAGAAAAACCTAAGAAAGTGAAAAACTAGATCTAAAACTACTGAATGAATGTGTGTGTTGTTTCTGCATATTCTCTGACTCTAGTCTGCTGTTTCGGGCCGAAAACTGGGCCGAAATAAGGTCCAAAATCGCCCCCAGCGGATTCTGCAGATTATGCAGATCACACATGTCACGCGATCGCGTCGTCCATGCGGACGCGTCGCTTGCGCTTTTTCCTCTCCACGCGTTCGCGTCGTCCACGCTACCGCGTCGCTTGTGCTTTTCAATCCGCGCGCCCGCGCAAGCCATGCGGCTGCGTCACTGCAATTTGTGCTCCTTCGCGCGGTCGCGTGAGCCATGCGACCGCGTCACTTCTCGCTGGTTATCTCCTCAAATTCTTGTGTTCCTTCCATTTTTGCTAGCTTCCTCTCCAATCTCCATCTCATTCATGCCCTATAAAGCCTGAAACACTTGACACACAGATCACGGCATCGAATGGAATAAAGGAGAATTAAAAATAAATAATTAAAGTCTCTAGGAAGCAATTTTCAACCATGTACTAAATTTAGGAAGGAAATTTAAATGCATGCTAAATTGATGAATAAGTGGGTAAGGATCATGACAAAACCACACAATTAAACACAATATAAACTATAAAATAGTGATTTATCAACCTCCCCACACTTAAACATTAGCATGTCCTCATGCTAAATTGAAGGAGACAAGGAAATAAGTATGAACATGTAGAAACTTATGAAATGCAATACAGTCCTACATATATAAATAAATGCAACTATATGATTATTGTCCACTTGATCAAAAGTAAATAAGCCCTTCAAAACAGCTACAAATCAAATTCCACTAACTCTATCATCATACAATAAAACCGATAAAAGTGCAAGAAGATAGCTTATGAAAGCAGGAAACATGAGAATTCAAGCATTGAACCCTCACTGATAATGTATGTATGCTCTAATCTCTAGTGTATAGGGTAATCACTCTATTCTTCTCTAGTCATGTTTTTCAGCTTTTGTTTTTCTCTTAACCAATCAACAACAGTTAATATACCAATGCAAATATCATGAGGTCTTTTCAGGGTTGTAATGGGGCCAAGGTGCAGGTAAGGATATACATATGGCTAAGTGAGCTTTATAAATTGAATCTTTAATTAACCTAAGCTCTCACCTAATATACATATATTCTATATACTTTTAAATTCATGCTTAGCTACCCATAATTTCCTTTTTCAACCCATATTCATGTTTCAACTTTGTATTTTAATTCTATCATATGTGCATTGATCTTTGAATTCTGAATTTAATATTGGGGTAATTTTGTCCCCTTATTTATTTGTTTATCATTTTTTTTTGAATTGAAATAAATAAAGCTTATCAA
>NC_029792.2:104206862-104212660 GCF_000816755.2 Arachis ipaensis | reverse complement strand
AAAGAAAATCTAACTAAAATATCCTAATTATTGGTGCCAGAGAAGAGAATTTACCTCCGGAAGTCAGGTACTGACCGACCTCCCCACACTTAAGGCTTTGCACCGTCCTCGGTGCCATCTGTCAGGAATAGGGGTGGGCTGATAGCAGTATCTCCATAGTCGGGACCATCATGGCTCCCGGTGCTGGTAAAAGAAGTGGAGTCCGGAGTGTCTGAGTCCTTGAATTTGCCCATGATCAGCTCCTTGAGGTATGTGAATCGGTGCTTGTTACGGCGCTCTCTCATCTTAGCTTTCTGTTCATGCCGATCCAACTTTTCAAGTAACTGTTGGAGCAATTTCTCAGTGGTAGATGCTTGTGGTGTTGAAGAAGGAATATCTTCAACTGGCTCAGTAGGCTGGCTTGTAGTGGCTGCTGAAAGTCTGAGGTATTTTCCGTTAAGGACATATTGATCATCCCGTGGAAGCGTGGCTTAGGTGTCCCCAGCTCTGTAGGAGACTCCGGCTGCTGAGACAAGATCTGAGACCAGAGCGGGAAAAGGTAGGTTGCCCGCAATTTGTACGTGTTCCATAGCATTCCGGATATGTCTTGAGAGATTCAGAGGTTGGTCTATAAGGATGCACCATAGTAGAACAGCCATGTTTGCAGTGAAGGAGGACTCATGAGTGCTCGGAAAGACGTAATGGGACATGATCTGTGCCCATACGCGGGCCTCCAAGGTAAGTGCGGAAGCCAAGATTCCCTTAGGGTGGGTATGGTGGTATCCGTAGATCCAACGGCTGCCAGGTAAAGCTCTTTTTGTTGAGGGCTTGACTGCGGTTGAAGAAGGCTCTGCCACTAATGCTCTTTTAGTTCCTCTTCTTGCTGGTGGTTTGGAAGTAGCTTTCTCTTTTCCTTTCTTGGTGGCCATCCTGAAAGAAGGGAAGAGAAGGGAAATTAAATTCAAAGAGATAAAGCAAGGAAGAGGGTATTGTAAGTGATAGTCAATGCACAATAAAGATAAATGGCATTAACACATGGTCCGGATTACATGTGAAAATCTCATCAATGGAAATATAGCAAGTGCATGTAGGACAATGGAATGCAAGAGGTTTATTGGCATGCAGGCAAAGCCATGAGTAGCATATATCAAACATTCAATGTCCAGTTTAGATTACCATTTGTAACAAACTATCACATTTGTATTGACAATTAAATCTAATTAATAAAATAATAAGAGAAAGTTGTGAAAAGCAAGCATTGAATAGTATAGCAACATAGAGAAATGCATAATGCCACATGAGCTTTTTCACAAACATATAGCATGCATGGTGAATAGGGTATAGAAAATATGAAGATAAACATGCAAGTGATCCCTTAAATAGGAGAAAAATAATTGTCAAACAATTTGCAATAATTCACAGGCATATAATGGGGGATGATGACTCAAAAGGTTTCTAACACCATGTAAAAGGAAAAGAAGAAGAAGAAAAAATAAAAGTTTGAAAAGAAAAAAGAAAAGAAAAAGAAAATAATAATATATATACATAATAGAATAAGAATGATAGAAAAGAGAAGAAGGAAGAAGAAAGTAAAACCTTGTTAATGGAGGAGAGAGAGAGAGAGTGAGAGGTGAGATAGAAAGGGGAAGGGGGAAAAGAAGAAAGAAGGAGGGAAAAGAAAAATTAGGATTTGGAGGAAAGAAAGATAAGATAATTTGGCAATTAGGGTTTAGCTGTGCGGCGCATGTGACGCGGCCACCTGGGGCTCGTGTTCGCGTGGGGATGCATCAGGGAAAGGGACGCGATCGCGTCGGTCACGCGGTCGCGTGACCTATACTGCGCTGCTGGTGCGAGTGCAGCTTCGCTCCAGCACAACTCTCTGTTCGATTCATTTTAATTGCCAAAATTGGGTGACGCGATCGCGTGGGTCAGGCGATCGCGTGAGTGTGCGTCAGAAAATAATTGACGCGGCCGCGTCGGCAACGCGGTCGCGTGACAAGGATTGTGCTTCCAGCACCAATCCAGCACCACTCTCGCACAATATAGCATTGTGCACCCTTTTACGTCGAAAATGCAGGGCACGCGGCCGCGTGGAGCACGCGATCGCGTGCAAGGCTATGATTCCCATGCGACGCGAACGCGTCAGGAACGCGGTCGCGTGGGTCAATTTGTACCATTGGCACGACTCCAGCGCTGCTACTGCGTAACTTTTTGTTCATTTTTTATTTTTCTTTACTCCCCCTGCCACGCGGATGCGTCGCTGGTGCGTTCGCGTCGCGCGGCAAAATTTTTTTTTTTTTAAAGATAAAGATATGTAATTAAAAGAGCACTAAAGCACTAATAAAGAGAAGAGTTATTAAAGAAGAAAAACTAAAAGTGAAGAAAAGAACGATCATACCGCGGTGGGTTGTCTCCCACCAAGCACTTTGCTTTTACGTCCGTAAGTTGGACGCTCCAATAGCTCAATCTGCTGCGATGTGGGGATCTTCCAGGCGGAAGATCTCAAGCTACTTATTTTTCTGCACTTTCTCACCATGGTATAGCTTCAGGCGCTGTCCATTAACCTTAATAAGTTCAGAGCTTGAAGGATGGCTTAGGTGATAGACTCCGTACGGTTCAGCCTTCTCTACTCTGTATGGACCTTCCCATTTTGATCTCAACTTACCGGGCATGAGCCTCAGTCGAGATTTATAAAGGAGAACAAAATCTTCAGGTTGGAACTCCCTCTTCTTGATGTTTTGATCATGCACCGGTTTCATCTTTTCCTTGTATATTCTGGAGTTCTCATAAGCTTCCAGGCGAAGGTTCTCCAGTTCCTGCAGTTGCAACTTTCTTTCAGCTCCAGCATTCTCAATTCCCATGTTGCACTCCTTAACTGCCCAGAAGGCTCTGTGTTCTATTTCAACTGGGAGATGGCAAGCTTTTCCATAAACCAAGCGGAAGGGACTCATCCCAATGGGTGTCTTGTATGCTGTTCTGTATGCCCACAGTGCATCTTGTAGTCTGGTGCTCCAGTCTTTTCTATGAGGCTTTACTATCTTCTGCAAGATACGCTTAATTTCTCTGTTTGACACCTCGGCTTGCCCATTAGTTTGGGGATGGTAAGCTGTTGCAACTTTATGATTATCCCATGCTTCTTCATCAAGCCTGTTAGTCTCCTGTTACAAAAATGGGTGCCTTGATCGCTCACGATCGCTCGTGGTGATCCAAAGCGGCATATAATATGGTTTCTCACAAAGGAAACAACAGTGTTAGCATCATCAGCGCGGGTAGGAATTGCTTCCACCCATTTGGAAACATAATCCACAGCTAACAATATATAAAAATATCCACTAGAATTTGGAAATGGACCCATGAAGTCAATGCCCCATACATAAAAAATTTCACAGAAAAGCATATATTGTTGAGGCATCTCATCCCTCCTGGATATGTTACCAAATTTCTGGCATGGGTGACAAGATTTACAAAACTCAGCGGTATCTCTAAAAAGAGTAGGCCACCAGAATCCGCAGTCTAAGATCTTTCTAGCTGTTCTTTGAGGGCCAAAGTATCCTCCACTCTCAGATGAGTGACAGGCCTCTAAAATGGACTGGAATTCTGATTGAGGTACACAACGTCTAATTATCTGGTCAGCGCCACATCTCCATAAATATGGGTCATCCCATATATAATATTTAGACTCGCTTTTCAGCTTGTCTCTTTGATGTTTAGAAAAATGTGGAGGAAATGTGCGGCTAACTAAATAATTAGTAACAGGTGCATACCAAGGGACTACCTCAGATACTGCTTGCAGGTTGTCAAAAGGAAAATTATCATCTATAGGAGTAGAATCATCCTTAATATGTTCAAGGCGACTCAAGTGGTCTGCTACTAAATTTTGATTACCACTCCTATCCTTTATTTCTAAATCAAATTCTTATAACAGCAGTATCCAACGTATAAGTCTTGGTTTGGATTCCTTTTTAGCTAATAAATACTTTAGAGCTGCATGGTCCGAATACACTACTACTCTAGTACCAAGTAAATAAGCTCGGAATTTATCCAGAGCGAAAACAATAGCAAGTAGCTCTTTCTCAGTAGTAGTATAATTGGAGTGGGCAGTGTCTAAAGTCTTAGACGCATAGGCAATAACAAAAGGGTCCTTACCTTCACGCTGAGCCAGCGCTGCTCCTACTGCATGGTTGGAAGCATCCCACATGATTTCAAACGGCTGGCTCCAGTCGGGTCCTCTCACAATTGGGGCTTGAGTTAGAGCAGTCTTCAGCCTATCAAATGCTTGTTTGCAATCTTCACTGAACTCGAACTCAATGTCCTTCTGCAGTAATCTGGATAAGGGAAGTGCCACCTTACTAAAGTCTTTAATAAATCTCCTGTAGAAACCTGCATGGCCAAGGAACGAACGGACTTCCCTCACAGAAGAGGGGTAAGGTAAACTAGAAATAACATTCACCTTTGATGGGTCTACAGAAATGCCATTATTAGATACCACATGTCTTAATACAATCCGTTATTTAACCATAAAGTGGAATTTTTCGAAATTCAATATAAGGTTTGTACTAACACATATATCTAATACTCTAGATAATCCATCTAAGCAAAGGTTAAAAGAATCACCATAAACGCTAAAATCTTCCATAAAAACTTCCATACAGTCCTCAATAAGATCAGAGAAAAGGCTCATCATGCACCTTTGGAAAGTAGCTGGTGCATTGCACAAGCCAAAGGGCATTCTCTTATAAGCATAAGTCCCAAAAGGACATGTAAAAGTAGTCTTTTCTTGATCCTCAGGAGCTATATGAATCTGGAAATAACCTGTGTAACCATCTAGAAAGCAATAATGTGATTTACCTGATAGGCGATCCAGCATTTGATTAATGAATGGAAGTGGGTAGTAATCCTTACAAGTAGCTTGGTTGAGACGCTTGTAATCAATGCAGACTCTCCAAGCATTTTGAACTCTAGTTGCTATGAGCTCTCCATGCTCATTCTTCACTGTAGTGACTCCAGATTTCTTGGGCACCACTTGTACTGGGCTTACCCATTCACTGTCTGAAATGGGATATATGATACAGGCCTCCAATAGTCTGGTCACTTCCTTTTTGACAACTTCCAAGATGGTGGGATTCAATCTTCTTTGTGGTTGACGGACCGGTCTTGCTCCTTCTTCTAAAAATATTCTGTACTCGCATACTTGAGGGTTAATTCCCACTATGTTTGCCAAACTCCACCCAATTGTCTTCTTATGCTTCCTCAGTACATCAAGTAACTGCTCTTCTTGTTGAGAAGTCAGTTCCCTTGCAATAATAACCGGAAGCTTCTGCTCATCCTCAAGATAAGCATATTTGAGATGTGGAGGGAGAGGTTTCAATTCTAACTTTTGATCATGGGCAGGCTCTGGGTTATCTGGGGCTTGCGAAAATGGCGAAGTGTCCTCATTGTCAGTTAAGAGGGTCCCCACACTCGGACCTTGTCCAGTGTGCCTCTCTTCAAACTCTTCTTTTTGGACTTCAGCCACACTTTCGTCTATGACATCACACTGGAAGATAGAACGATCTTCTGGGGGGTTGTTAATGACTCCATTTAGATTGAAGATCACTATACGGCCATCTATTTCAAAGGAGTATGTTCCTGAAAAAGCATCCAATTTGAATTTTGATGTCTTCGGGAATGGTCTTCCAAGTAGGATTGATGATGGCTTATCTGAATCATTATGGGGCATCTCCAAGATATAAAAATCAGTGGGAAATGTGAGCCCTTTAATGTTCACCAAAATATCTTCAGCAACTCTAGCCACTGTAATAATGCTTTTATCTGCTAAC
>NC_029792.2:104204989-104206855 GCF_000816755.2 Arachis ipaensis | reverse complement strand
GAGGAACAGCAGAGCTCCACACCTTAATCTATGGAGTGTAGAAACTCTACCATTGAAAATACATAAGTGAAAGGTCCAGGCGTGGCCAAATGGCCAGCCCTCAAATGTGATCTAAGATAGCATACAACTGATCAAAGATTCCTAATACAATAGTAAAAGGTCCTATTTATAATAAACTAGCTACTAGGGTTTACAGAAAAAGGGGAACAGTTACCTCAACCTTTTTGAATATTTCTACCATTTTAGGATCAGGTTCCAGCTGCTTCCTGGGCTTCCTTGCAAGTTGTGGAAATGGAACGGGAGTAGTGTTTTCTATGGGGCCTGCGCCTTTTTGTGCTTCTTCCTGTGGTTGAGCTATCTCTTCTTCAGCTATGTCCTGTATGTCCTCTTCCTCTTCAACATCTTTGATTTCTACCACCTCTTCAGCTGAGGCGTATTCTGGTGAGCTTGGTTCCTCCTAATTCCTCTCCTGCAGTGTGGTTCCGGACCTTAGGGTGATGGTATTAATGCCTCCTTTTGGATTGGGTAATGGTTGAGAGGGGATTCCAGTGGTGCTTGAAGGTTAGTTACTGGAATTTTGTGCTGAACCAAGCTGTGTCATAAGAGCTTGCAGAGTAGAGGTGAAACCATTCAGACTGGCGTTAATACTGTTCACGATGGTATTTTCCATGGTGGTGCACGAAATTGTGATGTCCAGGCTCAAACTTGGAGTTGAACGCCAGCTTTTGTGCCAGTTTGGGCGTTCAACTCTGGTTTTGGCTCCTTTTCTGGCACTGGACGCCAGAGTTGTGTAGAAAGCTGGCGTTGAACGCCAGTTTAGGTCATCTATTTTTGGCCAAAGTATGGACTATTATATATTGATAGAAAGCCCTGGATGTCTACTTTCCAACGCAATTGGAAGCGCGCCATTTTGAGTTCTGTAGCTCCAAAAAATCCGGATAAGCACACAACATAGAAAACGAAAAACAGAAGAATTAAGAGCAAGGAATGAATCCACCTTAGTGATGGTTGTGTTTCCTTCTTGAGGAACCAATGATGTCCTTGAGCACTTCTATGTCTCTTCCTTGTCTTTGTTGCTCCTCCCTCATTGCTTTTTGATCTTCTCTTATTTCATGAAGCATGATGAAGTGCTCTTGATGTTCCACCCTTAGTTGTCCCATATTGGAACTCAATTCTCCTAGGGAGGTGTTGATTTGCTCCCAATAATTTTGTGGAGGAAAGTGCATTTGAGGCATCTCAGGGATCTCATAGAAATGAGCTTCTTGCGCCTCTTGAGCTCCATGACTGGGCTCTCTTGCTTGCTCCATCTTCTTCTTAGTGATGGGCTTGTCCTCTTTAATGAGGATATCTCCCTCTATGTCAATCCCAGCCGAATTGCATAGGTGGCAGATGAGGTGAGGAAAGGCTAACCTTGCCATAGTGGAGGACTTGTTAGCCACCTTGTAGAGTTCTTGAGGTATAATCTCATGAACTTCCACCTCTTCTCCAATCATGATGCTATGGATCATGATGGCCCGGTCTATAGTAACTTCAGACCGGTTGCTAGTGGGAATGATTGAGCATTGAATGAACTCCAACCATCCTCTAGCTACAGGCTTGAGGTCCAATCTTCTTAGTTGAACCGGCTTGCCTTTGGAGTCAACCTTCCATTGAGCTCCTTCTACACATATGTCCATAAGGACTCGGTCCAACCTTTGATTAAAGTTGACCCTTCTAGTGTAGGGGCGTTCATCTCCTTGCATCATGGGCAAGTTAAACGCCAACCTCACATTCTCCGGACTAAAATCTAAGTATTTCCCCCGAACCATTGTAACATAGTTCTTTGGATCCAGGTTCTTACTTTGATCATGGTTCCTAGTGATCCAT
>NC_029792.2:104188633-104204966 GCF_000816755.2 Arachis ipaensis | reverse complement strand
AGTACTGTTGGATGCAGCTTGCATTCCATGCAGACTCTGAGAGATCATATTGACTTGTTGAGTCAATATTTTATTCTGAGCTAATATGGCATTCAGAGTATCAACTTCAAGAACTCCCTTCTTCATAGGCATCCCATTACTCACAGGATTCCTTTCAGAAGTGTACATGAACTGGTTATTAGCAACCATGTCAATGAGTTCTTGAGCTTCTGCAGGCGTCGCATCAGAGAAACTAATTGAGGTTTCAGCTCAAAGTTGTTTGCTCCAATGGCAGGAATGGAGATGCTTCTTCCATGTAAATTGGAATTAGGTGCAGTAAAGTCACCAAGCATCTTCCTTACATTATTATTATTTTCGGCTGCCATCTCCTCTTCCTGCTCGAAAATTTCTGAAAGGTTATCTCTGGCTTGTTGTATTTTAGCTTCTCTTAGTTTCCTTTTCAGAGTCCTTTCAGGTTCTGGATCTGCTTCCACAAGAATGTTCTTGTCCTTGCTCCTGCTCATATGACAAAGAAGAGGGCACAGAAAAATAATAATAATAGAAATCCTTTATACCACAGTATAGGGATTCCCTTGTGAGTGAAAGAAAAGAGGGAGATAAAGAATGTAATGGAATGGAAGAAACACAACTGTGAGGAGGGTAGAGATGTGAGATGAGATGTTAGTAGAAGAATAAATAAATAGAATGAGATGAGAGAGGGAGAATTTTCGAAAAATATTTTTGAAAAAGAGTTAGTGATTTTCGAAAATGGTTTTTGAAAAATGTTAGTATTTTTCGAAAATTTTTAAAATCAAAAATAAAAATAAAAATAATTAGTTAATTAAAAAGAAATTTTTGAAAAAGAGGGAAGATATTTTCGAAAATTAGAGAGAGAGAGTTAGTTAGGTAGTTTTGAAAAAGTTAAGAAACAAACAAAAAGTTAGTTAGTTAGTTGAAACAAATTTTGAAAAGGTGAGAAGTTAGGAAGTTAGAAAAGATATTTTGAAATCAATTTTTGAAAAAGATAAGATGAGAAGATATTTTTGAAAAGATATGATAGAAATTAGTTTTTTTTTTTGAAAAAGATTTGATTTTTAAAATCACAATTAATGACTTGATTCACAAAAAATCACAAGATATGATCCTAGAACTTAAAGTTTGAATCTTTCTTAACAAGCAAGTAACAAACTTCAAATTTTTGAATCAAAACATTAATTGATTATGTTATTTTCGAAAATTTGTTATAAAAATAGGAAAAATATTTTTGAAAAATATTTTTGAAATTTTCGAAAATAACTAAGAATTTTGAAAAAGATTTGATTTTTGAAAAAGATTTTGAAAAAGATAAGATTTTCAAATTGAAAATTTGATTTGACTCATAAGAAACAATTTGATTTAAAAATTTTTGGAAAAGTCAATCCAAATTTTCGAATTTGATGAGAGAAAAAGGGAAAGATATTTTTTTGATTTTTGAATTTTTATGATGAGAGAGAAAAACAACAAAAAGACTCAATGCATGAAAATTTTGAATCAAAACCATGAATGCATGCATGAATGATATGAATGTCAAGATGAACACCAAGAACACTTTGAATGTCAAGATGAACATCAAGAACATATTATTGAAAAATTTTTTATGCAAAGAAAACATGTAAGACACCAAACTTAGAAATCTTTCATGTTTAGACTCTAAGAAACGAAAAATGCACATGTAAAACAAGAAAAGACACAAAACATGAAATCATCAAGATCAAATAAGAAGACTTACCAAGAACAACTTGAAGATCATGATGAACACTATGAATGCATGAAAATTTTCGAAAAAATGCAAGATGCACATGCAGTTGACACCAAACTTATGATATGACTCAAGACTCAAACAAGAAACAGAAAAATATTTTTTCTTTTTATGATTTTCTATTTTTTTTGGATTTTTTTGGTATTTTTCGAAAATTAATTGAAAAAGGAAAAATAAGGATTCCAAAATTTTTATCATGAATTCCAGGAATCTTGCATTCTTAGTCTAAAGCTTCAGTCCAGGAATTAGACATGGCTCACTAGCCAGCCAAGCTTTCAATGAAAGCTCCGGTCTAAAATACTAGACATGGCCAATGGCCAGCCAAGCTTCAGCATGTAATTCAGACATGACATGCCTGACATACTCATTCCCAAAGGAATTAGACATGGCTTTACAGCCAGCCAGGCTTCAACATGCTTCATGAAACACTAGAATTCATTCTTAAAAATTTTGAATAAAAATTTTTTGAAAACATTTTTATTTTTTAAAATTTTTTTTCTTTTCGAAAACAAAAGAGAAAATTTTGAAAGATTTTTGAAAAATTTTTGAAAATAAAATAAAAAGAAAATTACCTAATCTGAGCAACAAGATGAACCGTTAGTTGTCCAAACTCGAACAATCCCCGGCAACGGCGCCAAAAACTTGGTGCACGAAATTGTGATGTCCAGGCTCAAACAATCCCTGGCAACGTGAGCAACTTGGTACGCGCAATCGTGATTACACTTTGATTATGTAAAATTCATGGCTCTTTCTTTCCCTGGCAATGGCGCCAAAAACATGGTGCCAATACCATGGTTCACAACTTCGATACAACTAACTAGCAAGTGCACTGGGTCGTCCAAATAATACCTTACGTGAGTAAGGGTTGAATCCCACGGAGATTGTTGGTATGAAGCAAGCTATGGTCACCTTGCAAATCTCAGTTAGGCAGATATAAATTGATAATGATGTTTTCTATTACTAAATAATAGAATAGGGATAGAAATACTTATGTAATTCATTGGTGAGAATTTCAGATAAGCGAATGGAGATGCTTTCGTTCCTCTGAACCTCTGCTTTCCTGCTATCTTCATCCAATCAGTCTTACTCCTTTCCATGGCTGGCTTTATGCAAGGGTCTTTGAGGAACAGCAGAGCTCCACACCTTAATCTATGGAGTGTAGAAACTCTACCGTTGAAAATGCATAAGTGAAAGGTCCAGGCGTGGCCGAATGGCCAGCCCTCAAATGTGATCTAAGGTAGCATACAACTGATCAAAGATTCCTAATACAATAGTAAAAGGTCCTATTTATAATAAACTAGCTACTAGGGTTTACATGAGTAAGTAATTGATGCATAAATCCACTTCCGGGGCCCACTTGGTGTGTGTTTGGGCTGAGCTTGAGTGTTACACGTGTAGAGGTCTTTCTTGGAGTTGAACGCCAGCTTTTGTGCTAGTTTGGGCGTTCAACTCTGGTTTTGGCTCCTTTTCTGGCGCTGGATGCCAGAGTTGGGTAGAAAGCTGGAGTTGAACGCCAGTTTACGTCGTCTATTTTTGGCCAAAGTATGAACTATTATATATTGCTGGAAAGCCCTGGATGTCTACTTTTTAACGCAATTAGAAGCGCGCCATTTCGAGTTCTGTAGCTCCAGAAAATCCACTTTGAGTGCAAGGAGGTCAGAATCCAACAGCATCAGCAGTCCTTCTTCAACCTCTGAATCTGATTTCTGCTCAAGTCCCTCAATTTCAGCCAGAAAATACCTGAAATCACAGAGAAACACACAAACTCATAGTAAAGTCCAAAAATGTGAATTTAACATAAAAACTAATGAAAACATCCCTAAAAGTAACTAGATCCTACTAAAAACATACTAAAAACAATGTCAAAAAGCGTATAAATTATCCGCTCATCACATGGCCAGTTGTCCTTTCTCAAAAGCTTGTAATAAATCTTCATTAGATGATACAGAAGAATGAGTAAATTGAGAGGGTTGCTGCTGATTGTTCGGTGGTCCTTGGTTTCGCCTCAGGTGAGGTACTCGGTAAGGTTGATTTTGCTGCCTGTTGTTGTTATTATTCCACCTCTGATTTCCCTGATTATCTCTGCCTCCCCTATTATTATTGTCTCTCCAATTCTGGTTTGAATTGTCCTGCCATCCATGGCTATTATTTCCACTTTGATTGTACCCTTGGTTGGGGCGGTCATAGAAGTTGTGAGTGGATGCCACCATGTTGTCTTCTTGTTGGAACTGTGGGCATTCATCAGTGTAATGGCTGTAATCAGCACAAATTCCACAAATTCTTTGTGGAACTAGTTGTTGGTTTTGCTGCGGTTGAGTTTGCTGAGCTTGTTGATTCGACTGCATTTGCTTCAGCAGGTTGGTCATCTCACAGATGCTTCGATTTAGAGCAGCAGTCTCTATGCCAGAAGATACTTCTGCAATGGCTTTTGAACGGCCTTGCTTCTATCTGTGGTTCCGAGTAGATTCAGCTAAATCACTGATCAATTGCCAAGCTTCATCAGTGGTCTTGTACTTCTTCATAGACCCGTTGCTGGCACTTTCCAATGTGGTCTTATATTGGGGCCTCATACCTTGTGTGATATAGCTGAGTAACACGATCTTGTCAATCATGTGGTGGGGGCATGCTTCTAGAAGATTATTGAAGCGCTCCCAGTATTCAAAGAGAGTCTCATTGTCATCCTGAACAATTGTAGAGATATCATTCCTCAGTTTATCAGTAACTTCAGATGGAAAGAATTTCTCCAGAAACTCCTTTTTGAGTGTATCCCAGTTGGATACATTTGCTAGAGGTTGAGTGTAGTACCACTCTCTTGCTTTTCCCTCCAGAGAAAACGGAAAAGCTTTCAGCAGAATTGAAGTTTCATCAGTGCCATCACGCCTGACAGTAGAACAGGCTGCCTGGAAGTCTCTCAAGTGCTTGATAGGCTCTTGAGCAGGTAGGCCATAAAACTTGGGCATCAAATTTAGCAGTGCGGTCTTTATTTCAAAATCCGTAACTACCGCTGGATGATGCGCTTGAAACGGTTGCATTGTAAAGTCAGGAGCTCCTTCCTTCTGAATGGTAACTCTTCTAGCTGCCATGTTTTCTGCACGTAAAACAACTGAATCAGTAGAACGGGGGCTGGTTTCTTCCTCAGATTCACTTTCAGATCCGCCCTCAGAGCGGGCTAACCTACGCTATTCTCGCCTTATTCGTGAAATTTTCCTTTCAATTTCAGGATCGAATATTAGCAAGCGCGGATCAGGAAGTGAACGCGTCATTTGATGGAAAAAACATGCAGCTCATAGTAGCAAAGTTAAATAAAATGCAAATAAATAAATTCTAATTAATAAAATTAGCACTCTATTGCAACTCCCCGGCAACGGCGCCAAAAATTGATGGGAAGCAGAAGCTGGTGAATTAAAAATTTATTAAAATGGTTACGTTGCAGGTATAGCTCTTAACTCATCGAAAATCTGCTTATCAATTTAGAAATATATCACAGAGAGTTTAAATTAAAATTACTGGGAGTTTTAAGTCCCAGGTCGTCTCCCAACGAGTTGCAGAAAAGTGTGCTGTTTTATTAATCAGATGTTCCAAGAAGTTGAGCTAAGTAAATTGGAATTTATAATGTTCCAATGCTAAGATCAATTGAAAATTAAAATCCTAAAAATTAGAGAGAAAAACCTAAGAGAGTGAAAAACTAGATCTAAAACTACTGAATGAATGTATGTGTTGTTTCTGCATATTCTCTGACTCTAGTCTGCTGTTCCGGGTCGAAAACTGGGCCAAAATAAGGTCCAAAATCGCCCCCAGCGGATTCTGCAGATTATGCAGATCGCACATGTCACGTGATCGCGTCGTCCATGCGGACGCGTCGCTTGCGCTTTTTCCTCTCCACGCGTTTGCGTCGTCCACGCTACCGCGTCACTTGCGCTTTCCAATCTGCGCGGCCGCGCAAGCCATGCGGATGCGTCACTGCGATTTGTGCTCCTTCGCGCGGTCGCGTGAGCCATGCGACCGCGTCACTTCTCGCTGGTTATCTCCTCAAATTCTTGTGTTCCTTCCATTTTTGCTAGCTTCCTCTCCAATCTCCATCTCATTCATGCCCTATAAAGCCTGAAACACTTGACACACAGATCACGGCATCGAATGGAATAAAGGAGAATTAAAAATAAATAATTAAAGTCTCTAGGAAGCAATTTTCAACCATGTACTGAATTTAGGAAGGAAATTTAAATGCATACTAAATTGATGAATAAGTGGGTAAGGATCATGACAAAACCACACAATTAAACACAATATAAACTATAAAATAGTGGTTTATTAGCTGGATAACCGACAGATGAGCCTCATCAGCCATAGGACAGGCATGCATCATATGGATTTGTATGCTTTGCTTGGGTTTGAACTTGTTTTGGTTTGCCTAATTGCTAAACTGTTCTTAACTGCTACTTGAACTATTTGCTGTAACTGCTACCTACTTGTGCTTTCCTTGTCTGTCTAGCTTGTGTTTGTCTTGGCGTGCTACATTTGAGAATGAATTTTGGTACTGAATTAATGATTGTGTTTGATTGCGTGGTTGGTTTCTGATTGAGAATTTCTTATAAGAAAGGAAAGGTTTCGGATTTCTGAAAGATTAAACATTGTTTCTTTGAGAAAGTTTTGAACGATTACCTATTGGTTTTTAAAAGATTCGTAAGGCAATGATAATCACTGAGCTTGAAAATAGTTTTCTCATTAAATATCTTCTTATGATAACTTTGAAACTCCGTGGTGAGACCATGTGGTTAGGTTCTCACCCCCTACAGCTTTATCTTTTCAGGAACCAGAAGAAGCGTTATGAAGAATTACACTGTGATTGGTTTGTATGTTGTTGTATTAATTAGATTATTTTCTTCCCTCATCTTTGTTATTACAAATTTGTAAGAGGGATAGGAATTGTAAGTTTTATATGTATGTTATATTATGAGTTATTATGTAAGGAGTCTTATATATGAATCTATGCCTGCTTGTTTTTTTTTTTAAGATAAAGTGTTTATTTTCCGATTTTCAAAGAAATCAGCGATACAGTATCGAGTCACAGGCTCCTATTTTAATATTTACTATGTAAAGTAGTCGTAATACTTCTTTCTATCAGAGTAGCGCAGTCGGAAACGTGACTTCTGATAGTGAGGGTGTTACATTATGGTATCAGAGCGGTCTTTCCTGTAGAGCCTGAGGAATGGACCGATTATGCTTCAATTTCATACTCTGAGTGTCTATCATGTAATAGGTTTTGTTCAGATAACGAGAATTAGAGTTCTATGCACATGATTGCCTATTAATTAACACTGTTAGCTTACCATTGCATATCTGTTGATGTTAAGTCTGGCCAACTTAATGTTGATGACTTATGTGAACGGGAAAGTTAATAAGTAATTATAGGCGAATAGGAATTGATAAGTAATAGGTAAAACGAGTCACGTGGTTCGGCGTTTGCTTTTTGTGCTTGGTTTTGATTTATGATTCTTGTTTACATTGCTTAGGTTGGCATACTATTTCTTCTTTACTATTCTCATGGAAGTTCCTTGATTCGGATTTCTTTCTTGAACCATAATTTGATCATTTTCTGACCATATTTTATTATTTGTTTATAACCTTGCTTGATTGTATATCTAAGAATTTGTTTGAGTTTTTCAAAAAATAAAATAAAATAAAATAAAATAATCTGTTTTTATCAATATTTATCTGCAATGTTTTACCTATCTTTTTATAGATATGTAAAAATCATTTCTATCTAGGATTTTCTCCTTTCAGTATAACTTGAGTTAATTCCAACCTTATCGTAATTTTCATATGTATTCTTGTGTGAATTGGAACTTGGGTATTTTTCAAGACTCTTTGAGAGAATATTTTGCGCATAGCTCAATTAAATTTCATTTTACAAACTTTGCATAATTTATTTTAATTTCGGTTGTTTTGATGCAATACCTTATTTAAATTTTTTGTATATCTTTTGGAAAGTGAATTCATTCCTTTTGAGATTGGAATGTTGTGACTAAAAGCTAAGCGAACTACAACAAGTATAGTTATTAATATTTAATTTTGAAGGTTTCGCATTAACTAGGAAATTAGTTATGATTTTTCAAAGTCAAATTATAAAATCTGATTTTCTACACTACTCTTAAACAAAGTAGAAACTTTGAAAATCTATAACTAATTCTATGATTATCAGAATTGCATAAGACTAACTCTGGATTAATCTTGGAAATATAAGGAGCTACATTGGTGAGTTTAAAACCTTTCCGTTAAGTTTAGGATTTATGGTGAATTTTAGAATTGTGGATTTCAAAATTGATTTTTCTGCAGAAAGTTTAATACAATAGCAACTTGTTTCTTCTACTAGAATTTCTCCAGTTTGAATTTCGAAATGAAACTAATTTTAAATGAAACTTTAGTTTTATTACTTTAATTTCATAAAAATTCAGAATTTTTGGCGTTGTGGTTTTAAAGATATGGATTTTTGAAATAAGAGGTATTATGTAGTAAAAATCATGTTTTGTTTTCTAAGTCAGAAAATTTGAAACTTTATAATCTTTAATTCAGGATGATATTGAGATGAAATTAATTGGTGGTGAAAGTTGAGTATATGTAGTATATATGATTTAAATTTTAGGGTTTTCTATGTTTTAATAAGTGAGTTATGGGACTTGGAAGAGATTATGTTCAATGGTTTCTAAAACAGAATTCTACATAAAATTACTCAACTTCTAAGTTACATAACTCATTCGTTAAAAATGATATTGACCTGGAATCAACAAGAAAAGAAACCTGGATAAGTGAAGTCAAACCACATTAATTTTTAAGGTAATTGGATTTAACTTGGATTTTATATTGAATTTTAAATATCATATGCTACTGCTGTTTTCTGGTTTTTAAGCACTGCAGAGCAGTTACAGTTTTCTTCCATTCCCGAAGCTGGAATAAGCGAAAAAACTATGATTTTTAGTTTAATAGAAAGCTTAATTCGAGGCGGTCATATAGATATAAAGTTTGTGCAATTTTGAGTTCATTTGGTATTTTAAAAACAAGGTTGTAATTTAGCTGCCGATGATTGTTTTGGTGATTGCCTTGGGTATGAGATTCAAGAATTTACTTCTAGTATTTTTTTTAAAACTCAGCTCAAATCTGGTTTAAATAAATATACCGTTCTTCCTCTTGATTGTTCCTATGGAAGTTTTTAGGTTCAAATTCTTTCTTAGGATTACAACTTGATTTCTGACCAACCTCGCTTTTGTTTTTATGCAAATTCTTACTTGATTATGTAAAATGTTTTTCAAGGTTTTCGATGAAATATTTTACCCTTAGTCTAACTAATTTTCATTTCACAAACCTTGCATCACCTAGTTCGACTTGAAATTGTTATAACATGACGCAATATTTATGTTTTTACTAATTCTCTTGAATTTTGTAAATAATCGCCCTGTTCCCTTTCATGATTTCTAGTGGAGTTCTTTGAAATAAAAATTCTTTCCTATTCGCTTTTTGAATCTTTCTTCTGACATACTTCACGACTTTTGACTATTCTAGGTTGTTGGTGACATAAATCATTCCTTCGTATTCTTATGACTTCTATGCTTCTTTGATTTGGTTTCAACTTATTTTGCTCTAATTTATGATTACCCTTTTCTCGTTTTCTTTAGAATTCCTAAATTCAATATCTCTTGTTAAGATGCGAAATGACTCTTTTTGAAACGTTTTCTCATGCCCGTGTATTGTTGCTTAGTTGTAATCCTACGTCTCCTTCCGAATTCATGTGAATCTTATCTTTGCCGCTTGTTCTTCTTTTACTGAGATTTGTATCTCTTTGAGAATCTTTGAACATCCTCTTAATTAGGTGGTATAGGCTTATGCATTCTAATCGTGCCACATAATTCGATGCGTCGTTTGTTCTAATACGCTATTTTTCTTATTGATTCTATTGAATTTCTTTGATTCAAGAGTTATCCTTGTAGTTGTTAGTTGATTCTCTTTCCAACACTCTTCATTGTTTGTTCATCCTTGTCTACTTGTGATTCCAACAATTTTTTTTAAAGTTCTCGCGAACGTGGTCCTTGTCGCATTTCTTTCTTTTCTATGGTCTATTATCCTTCTGAATTGTTAAAATAAGTTATGTTGAAGTTTGAATTGTTGAATCTCGAAAATTGGTGTGAGACCAGAGTATGAACGTTAAGCATGTTATTTTAACCCTAGCCTGTTTTATAACCTTTCGCCGCCTTACTTTACCATCACATGTTTAAATCATGTCTTCTTTTATATCAAGCCTGTTTTGTAACTTCTGCCTTGAATTACACTCCTGAAGTAATATTTATATGTAATTTATAAAGTTTAGTAATTGTAAAATAATAAGAATTTTATATGATTTGGTTTAAATAATTGAGATTTTAGAACTTAATATTTTCAATTTTTACAGACAAAGAAAATTAATTATATTATCTCTAATTTTAAATAATATTTTAAAAATAAACTTAAAGGATTAAATTAGATTTTTTTAATTAATACCCTATACCCCTAATTTTATTAAAATTACATAAACCACCCTAATTAACCATAATATCCCAAAATTTAACCCTAATCCTAATTTTACCTAACCCGTACCAACACCCACTCCTCACTGCCACTCACTCACCCTCACCCCTCACTCATAGAAACCTCAGCAAGAAAAGAAAAGGGGAGAAATGAAAACGGAAAAGGGAAAAGAGAGGGAAGAGACAGCTGCGAATCGAGGAAGAGAAGAGGGAGACTGTGAGAGAGGGAGAGTGCCAGGGGAGGAGGAGCTGTCCACGCCACCACTGTCATCTCACCTGCGCGTCGCCACCGTCCGTCGCGCCGCCACCACGCTGCATCGCCGTCGAAAACAGAGATGCGAAGGAGAGGAGGCCGCGGGTCACTGTCCTCGAAGCTTCCGTCGTCACCATACAGAGCCACCGCCACTGTCATCATCGTGGGTTGTTGCTACTGTGCATGTGATGGTCACCGCCTCTGGGTCCGTCACCGTCGAGCAGAGCCACCGGGGAGAACCGTAGTCGTTGCTGAAGCTCCAATCGCCGTCAGAGGCTGCTGCCGACGCTGATCTGCATGCGCCGTCACCGTTAGGATCCTCCGCCGTTGTCGACGAGCTCAGCTGCCACCGATCTGGTCTAAGAGAGAGGAGATGTGAACGGAAGAGAAGTCGGGGAGCCACCGCCGCTGCTGCTGAGTCACCGAAGCTTCTGGACCGCGCTTCTGCCGCCCGAAACCCGCTGCCATCGCCAGGAAGGCTCTGCCGTTGCCTTCGCCAGAGCTCCATGCCGCCGCCATTGCCACCAAAAGAAAACCGCCACTGAGGCCCAAGTCTGTTTGGGTAAGTGATGCATTTTGAAACTTTTAAATTAGTATTTCTGTTTTAAATTGTTTGAGGATCTGAGATCTTGGTGTCGTAGGATCGAGTTGCGGGTCTTGATTGCTGAGTTCTATGGTATCGGGGCTGCTGTTGCTCCGTTTTCTCGATCATTCGTAAGCCCAGTAAGTCGTTCCTTGTTCCAAACTCCTTTTAGTTGATGTTCTGTTATAGATTAATGAGTTTTACGTGACATTAATGTTTTAGGATTGAGCAATTGAATTGGTTGAATTGTTGTTCATATTATATTAATATTATAGTGAATCGAAATTGATAAGGAGTTCGTCAATGATGCTCGAAGATGGACTTGTTTTGAGTGCCTATTTATTTTCTTTAGGTATCTATGGATTGATCCCGAGCCGAAATATGGTTAGAGCCCTTATGTGTCTTGAACTTATACTGAATGCAGTTAATATAAATTTCGTAACCTTTTCTGATTTTTTTGATAGTCGCCAATTAAAGGAAAATATTTTTTCTATTTTTGTTATTGCCATTGCAGCCGCTGAAGCTGCTATCGGACCGGCTATTGTTTCTTCAATTTATCGTAACAGAAAATCAACTCGTATCAATCAATCAAACTTGTTGAATAACTAGTATTTATATTATTTATATTGACTGTGTTTAGAGGTTGTGGCTGTTACTGGGACGGTCGGTATTGATGTTGTTGCTGTGGGATAAGAATAGAAATGCAGTTTGTCGCGTAGTTGAATCACGAATGAGGTAGGGGTTTTCTTAAAATCTATTTTACATTACAGAGTTGTTATAAATAGATATTAATGTGAGAAACATATATCTGTGATTGTGATGGTCTTATAAATGTGGTTGTTTGCTGGACTGAATGACTGATTGCTTGAGTAGTTTGTGATTGCTGAAAAGGAATTAGTTTGAAAGGTTATTTAGTTGATTATTATGAAAAATGGCTGTCTTGGTTTTGAAGCTGTTTTTGAGAATGTAAATGAATCGGCTTTGGAAATGATTTGAAATATGAAAAATGAATTAATTTTAGAAACAGTTTAATTTTGAGTTAGTCTGACTTTATAAATGATTTAGTATTTGAGCTGATTTGATTTTAAAAAGAGATTTATTGTTGGCATTGAATCGTTTTGAAAATGATTGAGATTTGGAAATGGTTGAGAAAAGGTTTGAGAAATGTTTGGATGGGACCCGAAAAGGGTGGCAGAATCCGAGTTTTAGAGGAGATGCTGCCGAAATTTTATAAAATTAGAAGTTTCATTTGAAGTAGTTATTTTAAAAGGTTTAATTTTAAGCGTTATATGATTTAAGATTACTTCATTTATCAAAGGAAAAGTTATGTTTTGGATTGAGAATTGTTAGTGAACGGAATGGAAAGAAGGATGATGAGAATTTCTTTGAAATATGGTTTTTGAATGAATTTGGAAATGAGATTTGAATTGATGAATGATTATGATGTTGAGAATGTTGAGAATGTTGAGACATGAACTTTGAATTATTCACATGGCTTATGAATTTGAATTATCTGAGATACGAGGTTCCCTGGAATAAGTGCCGTGGCTTGCCACCACGTGTACCAGGTTGAAAACTCGATACTCTGTTGACCCTACGATGTAAGTGTGACCGGGCACTATATAAATTCCCGGGAATGTTACCCACATTGAGCAATATTGATTATTTGAGAAAAAGCTATGCATAGACTCTTGGGGATGCACGTCGGGGGACAGTCTAAGTACAATTCAGACTTGTCAGGTTGGCTGGATAACTGACAGATGAGCCTCATCAGCCATAGGACAGGCATGCATCATATGCATTTGTATGCTTTTCTTGGGTTTGAACTTGTTTTGGTTTGCCTAATTGCTAAACTGTTCTTAACTGCTACTTGAGCTATTTGCTGTAACTGCTACCTACTTGTGCTTTCCTTGTCTGTCTTGCTTGTGTTTGTCCTGGCGTGCTACATTTAAGAATGAATTTTGGTACTGAATTAATGATTGTGTTTGATTGCGTGGTTGGTTTCTGATTGAGAATTTCTTATAAGAAATGAAAGGTTTCGGATTTCTGAAAGATCAAACATTGTTTCTTTGAGAAAGTTTTGAACGATTACCTCTTGGTTTTTAAAAGATTCATAAGGCAATGATAATCACTGAGCTTGAAAACAGTTTTCTTATTAAATATCTTCTTATGACAACTTTGAAACTCCGTGGTGAGACCGTGTGGTTAGGTTCTCACCCCCTACAGCTTTATCTTTTCAGGAACCAGAAGAAGCGTTATGAAGAATTATACTGTGATTGGTTTGTATGTTGTTGTATTAATTAGATTATTTTCTTCCTTTGTCTTTGTTATTACAAATTTGTAAGAGGGATAGGAATTGTAAGTTTTATATGTATGTTATATTATGAGTTATTATGTAAGGAGTCTTATATATGAATCTATGCCTGCTTGTTTTTTTTTTTAGGATAAAGTGTTTATTTTCCGATTTTCAAAGAAATCAGCGATACAGTGTCGAGTCACAGGCTCCTATTTTAATATTTAGTATGTAAAGTAGTCGTAATACTTCTTTCTATTAGAGTAGCGCAGCCGGAGACGTGACTTCTGATAGTGAGGGTGTTACAGAAGCAAGTTTGTTTTCCACTAACTTATAATAATATCCACAAAAAATAAGGCAGTTTTATACCCAATATGAAAGTTCAATGAAACTACAGAGAATTTTAAAGTAACTAAACCTCGAATGAACTACTTGCTTCCCATATAATTGAAGTTGTTGAGAAACCGCAACAGCATTTGGATCAGTATTTTGAGTACTGTTCCGAGGGTACCTGAAACTGTAGGCTGACCTCGGATGAGATCTTCTGTACTGGTCGGAGATGACGTGTCCGGCTGGTTGGTGGTGGCCGGAGCTGTTGTGTCCGACTTGTTGGACCTGCTGCACTTCTGATCCTTGGTCACCGGAGGGTGGGAGATACCTGCAAGAGACTCCGATGCTTAAGTTAGCACGGGTATTAAGCAGGTTTATTGTAGAATCAGAGTATGAGTTATACCTGGGTGCTCCAATGTATTTATAGTAGTTGTAGAGTGACCTTTCTAGATAAGATAAGTTAGTTATCTTATCTTATCTTTATCTTTGAGTTGAGGTCAGCTTATCTTCAAGGGAACCGCCCTTATCTCTTATAGGCTTGGACGGCCTTTGGACTTGGGTCGTGTTCCTCTACTTGGGTCCTTTATGGGCTTTCCTGTCAACTTAGCCGAGTTCTTTAAGAAGAAGTCGGTCCGCTTGACCTGAAGAGGTCGGTCGCTTTGTCGTCGATCATCCCAGGTCGGATAGCTCGACCCAGGGTATGAACAGTGCCCCTGCTTGAGTTCGGTCTTCTGCTTTAAAGTCGAGTTTCTTGACTTCGAACTTTCTTTACAGTGAAGCCGAACTCGAGCACTTTTGTCGATTTCTTTCTACGTAGAGCTTTTGAATGTAGAACGTTTTCCTCTAAAAACGCGCGCTTTTATATCAGCGCTTTGTTCTTGGGAACGTGAGAGAGTTTAATGCCTTCATTAATTGGTTATTAATTACCCTCATTCTCTCTTGGCTTTTATTTTTGAAATTCTTAATCAAAAAACGGTTTCTCTTCTTCGCTCCTCTTCGTAACTTCTCCCTTTACTATCTCATTTTCTGTTTCTTTCGCAATTTCTCCTGCAACGTCTGTTCTGTTACTGCTTTCTGTGGGAAAGGGGCGATTTCCAGATTTCTCCTTCTATCTTCGTAATTTCTACTTCGAGCGGGGTGGTTTTGCTTCTGCTCTTCGGCTTTCTTTTACAGTCTTTCTTCTATTTCTCCAGGTTCGATTTTTCTTTCTATCTTTCTCTATGCCATTTTTGTGTCTATTTTGAGAAAGTTTGGGTTTTTCTGTCTTTTTTGCTGATCATTGTGCGTCTTGTAGTTTCTCCCTCTGTTTCTTGATACTTTAAGAACTTTGCATGTTTTGTGAATGCTTTTGTATTTGAAGCTTTGGAATGATGACTTTGTTTGATTCTGAAAAAGGTTGCTCCTTTGACGATTTTGAGAGTGTTCGATGTTGGTGCTTGTTCTCTGCTGATGATTTTTTGCTTGATTTCGAAAAAGTTTGTGTCTTTGCTGTTTCTCTGCTTTTTGATGGTTTTCTGTTTGGCATTGTTGACATTGACAGTGCTTTCGCTGGTAGACTGTAGAAAGATAGTTGCTTTGATGACTTTTGCATTTTTTAACTTGATGGACGAAATGCTGGCTGCTTTAGGTCTTCTTTCCTTGTTTTGAGAGATACTGGGGTGTAGGTTTTTCCTAGAAATCTTACTTTGTTATTGCCTCCAAAGGATGCCCCAGGACTTTTTGGCTTTAGTCTTGGGGTTTTCCTTTTGTTTATCCGTCCGTTGAGATGTTTTGACCCGTGCCCGAGATGTTTTTTGAGTAATCCGCTCTTCTTTTCTTTTGTAGGATCTTAGTTGACCTCATGTCTTCCCGAAATAATGTCGTAGCGACGCCTTCCCAGGTCCCTGCGGGTATGGCCGATTGGGTGGACTCCATGGTTCTCATGTGTGTCTCACTGGTTGATTCTGAATTTTGTTCTCAGCTTAGGCAGTTTCACAGCGTCTGTAGTAACTCTGGTGATGAGAAGAATTATGAGCTTGTTCCTCCTTCCTCTGACGAGAGAGTCTGTTTCTCGACTCGAGTTGTTGACAATCGCTCTTTCTTTTATGCTTACGATTTTTTCTTTGGTCAACTCGGAGTTACTCTTCCCTTTACTCCATTTGAAATTGACCTGTTATGGTCTTGTAATGTTGCCCCTTCTCAACTTCACCCCAACTCCTGGGGTTTTATTAAAATCTTCCAATTGTTGTGTAATAGTTTTGGTATTCCTGCTTCCCAATCTCTCTTTTTCTATTTGTTTGTCTTGACTAAGCCTGGTGTGGTGAAAAAGAAGTCAGCTTGGGTCTCCTTCCGTTTTACCCAAGGAAAGAAAGTTTTTTCCATGTTTGATGAATCGTTTCGGGATTTTAAAAACTATTTCTTCAAGGTCCGAGCTGTTGAAGGACCTCGGCCATTTTTCTTGGATGAAAATGATGAGCCCGCCTTTCCCCTAGAGTGGCAGAAAGATGTGAGGGTCTCTAGGTACTCTTGGGACATGTTGGATGAGGCTGAGCGAGCCTTTGTGACT
>NC_029792.2:104184806-104188141 GCF_000816755.2 Arachis ipaensis | reverse complement strand
TCTGTAGTAACTCTGGTGATGAGAAGAATTATGAGCTTGTTCCTCCTTTCTCTGACGAGAGAGTCTGTTTCTCGACTCGAGTTGTTGACAATCGCCCTTTCTTTTATGCTTACGATTTTTTCTTTGGTTAACTCGGAGTTACTCTTCCCTTTACTCCATTTGAAATCGACCTGTTATAGTCTTTTAATGTTGCCCCTTCTCAACTTCACCCCAACTCCTGGGGTTTTATTAAAATCTTCCAATTGTTGTGTAATAGTTTTGGTATTCCTGCTTCCCAATCTCTCTTTTTCTATTTGTTTGTCTTGACTAAGCCTGGTGTGGTGAAAAAGAAGTCAGCTTGGGTCTCCTTCCGTTCTACCCAAGGAAAGAAAGTTTTTTCCATGTTTGACGAATCGTTTCGGGATTTTAAAAACTATTTCTTCAAGGTCCGAGCTGTTGAAGGATCTCGGCCCTTTTTCTTGGATGAAAATGATGAGCCCGCCTTTCTCCTAGAGTGGCAGAAGGATGTTAGGGTCTCTAGGTACTCTTGGGACATGTTGGATGAGGCTGAGCGAGCCTTTGTGACTGTTTTAGAGGAGCGTTGGGGTCAGCCTCTCCATCTTGACACAAAGAAATTTCTAACCAACCCTTCTCTTCTTCAATCTGAACTGGGTATCTTGTGTTTCCTTTGCTGTTTGTCTTATGATGCTTGTAGCTGTATTTTCAACTTGTTTGATTTGTAGCTTGACTTCTATTTTATTTGCAGAGGCAATGAAGAACAATGAGTCTATGAAAGCTTTTAAAAGGGCACAAAAGGCGACTGCTGCCAGGAATGTTGCGGCCAGGGCTGCTGGGGAGGGGTCTTCTCAGCCTCGAGAGAAGCCGGCCGTGCCGAGCTCTCCCGGGGTGAAGAAGACGATCCCGATACCTCGAGTCCATTTGGTGGATCCCCCTTCTTCTTCTGCTGTTCCACCCATTGTTCCTCCAAGTAAAAAGCAAAAGACTTCCGAGCCCTTTGATCTCAATGCTCCTAACTTCAACGCTATTGAATTTATAGATCAACAGATAGGGCCATATGGTACCATTCCCATGGATGATGTGTCCATTCTTCATCATTTGGAGTTTATGGCTCAGAATCATGTGAGGATGGCCTATATGGTGGCTGTGATTCATCGAACTGCCCAGAACCTTCCTCTTCATGCTACTAAGGCATTTATGGAGGAGGCGAAACGGGAGTTCGACCGGATGAAGGGGTTGAAGGAGGAGCTCGAGGTGAAGGTGGCCAAGTTGGAGAAGGACCTCGAGAATGAGAAGGCGAGCTCTGAGTCGCTGGCTGCTTCCTTGAGGTTGGCTGAGGATGCAGCCATGATGCACAAGGAAAGCTATGTGACATCCTATAGGGAGGGGAGGCGCTTGAGGGAAGAGCTGGACAACGCCCGGGAGGATTATGCCGACCTCCAGGGTCATCTTGTTGGTAGCATAACTGCTGCTTACGAGAACTTGAAAGAACAAGTCCGGATCATTGCTCCTGAGGCCGATCTCACCCTTTTCAGTTTGGATAATGTTGTCTGAGATGGCAAAATTGTCCCTGATGATGAGGGTGATGATGATGAAGTTGTTCCTCCCCTCGTGTCTTCCACCAAGGCGCCAACTTCTTCCACTCCTCCTGCTGTGCCTGACTTGGATTGCCAGATCCTGAATCGGGAGGATAGGACTGTTGATGCGGTGCCGATTCAAGCTCGCCCTCCTTCTCCTGGTCTTGATGCTGCGAAGAAAGCTCCTGATGGTGCCGAGAAAACTTCTGATGCCTGTTGATTTGTAGTTGGCCCGGCTTGTGGGCGTTTTGTGGAAACTTTTTGTAACTTTTGTGTAGATGGCCCAATTTTTTGGCCTTTTGAACTCTTTATTTAGATGTTGACTCTTCTTAGTTGCTTTCCTAGCAACTTTTATTACTTTTAAAAACAGACGAGTAGCTTGCTACCCTTTGGGTAGTAAGTGTTGGTGGTCCTTCGAGGCCTTTATAATTTTATATAAAACCTGCGGATTGTTGAACTCTCCCAATTTGAACTTCTTGAGTTTTTGACTCTTTGTAGCTGTAGGGGTCCAATTTGGTTTCTTGCTTTGCGTGTGTTTTTTAGTGCCTTGTGACCGACTTCTTTGCGTTGGTCCCCTGATAGACTCCTTTTTGTAATCCTCTTTCTTGGACCTTCGGGAGGTCTCCTTCAGGGATTACTTATCTTTTGTAGGAGGTCGACTTCGTTAGGTCGATGTCTTCTAAGTTATTTTGTAATCCTCTTTCTTGGACCCTTGTTAGGTCTCTTTCAGGGATTACTTTTATAACTTGTTTTTGTAGGGGACCGACTTCGTTAGGTCGATCTCTTCTAAGTTATTTTGTAATCCTCTTTCTTGGACCTTTGTTAGGTCTCTTTCAGGGATTACTTTTATAACTTGTTTTTGTAGGGGACCGACTTCGTTAGGTCGATCTCTTCTAAGTTATTTCGTAATCCTCTTTCTTGGACCCTTGTTAGGTCTCTTTCAGGGATTACTTTTATAACTTGTTTTTGTAGGGGACCGACTTCGTTAGGTCGATCTCTTCTAAGTTATTTTGTAATCCTCTTTCTTGGACCTTTGTCAGGTCTCTTTCAGGGATTACTTTTATAACTTGTCTTTTGTAGGAGGTCGACCTCGTTAGGTCGATCTCTTCTAAGTTATTTCGTAATCCTCTTTCTTGGACCCTTGTTAGGTCTCTTTCAGGGATTACTTTTATAACTTATTTTTGTAGGAAACCGACTTCGTTAGGTCGATCTCTTCTAAGTTATAGCAATTCCTCTTTAATAGGGTTGGCCAGACCTCTTTCCAGGGATTCGCTGATAACTTGGATTGACTTGGTCCGACTTTTTGATGTCGGCCAGTCTCTTTAAGTTATTTATATTAGCTATCCGTAAGACCTCGTCAGGTTCTTTTTAGATTGCTTTCGATAACTTCTTACATTATTCTGTGTTCATTTTTGCCGATTTGTAGAAAGTGGTTGGCATATCGAGCTCGTCCTTTGGGTGAATCGCGTTTTCACCTTTATTGGACGATTTGTCTTTATCGTGGTCGTGCAGTGAAATTGTTTTTCACTTTTTGCCGACCTGTAGCTTTATAATCGGACGATGAATGCTTCAGAATAATGTGTCTTGAAATATTTGTAGGATACCTAGGTAATATTTTATTCAAAAAAAAATGCAAATATATACATGTGGGATTTTTCTCATCCTCTTAAGTTGGGTCTGGGTCTCGACCTGGTGCCTCATTAAAAAAAAACTTTTCAGGAAAAAGAGCGCATCCACTGGTGAGATCCTTTACCCTTTCTA
>NC_029792.2:104162462-104183063 GCF_000816755.2 Arachis ipaensis | reverse complement strand
TTTTGTAGGAGGTCAACTTCGTTAGGTCGATCTCTTCTAAGTTATTTTGTAATCCTCTTTCTTGGACCCTTGTCAGGTCTCTTTCAGGGATTACTTTTATAACTTGTCTTTTGTAGGAGGTCGACTTCGTTAGGTCGATCTCTTCTAAGTTATAGCAATTCCTCTTTAATAGGGTTGGCCAGACCTCTTTCCAGGGATTCACTGATAACTTGGGTTGACTTGGTCCGACTTTTTGATGTCGGCCAGTCTCTTTAAGTTATTTATATTAGCTATCCGTAAGACCTCGTCAGGTTCTTTTTAGATTGCTTTCGATAACTTCTTACATTATTCTGTGTTCATTTTTGCCGATTTGTAGAAAGTGGTTGACATATCGAGCTCGTCCTTTGGGTGAATCGCGTTTTCACCTTTATTGGACGATTTGTCTTTATCGTGGTCGTGCAGTGAAATTGTTTTTCACTTTTTGCCGACCTGTAGCTTTATAATCAGACGATGAATGCTTCAGAATAATGCGTCTTGAAATCTTTGTAGAATACCTAGGTAATATTTTATTCAAAGAAAAATGCAAATATATACATGTGGGATTTTTCTCATCCTCTTAAGTTGGGTCTGAGTCTCGACCTAGTGCCTCATTAAAAAAAAAACTTTTCAGGAAAAAGAGCGCATCCACTGGTGAGATCCTTTACCCTTTCTAACTGTAGTACCTTCTTAGGTTGCAGGCATGCCATGACCTTGGAAGCTCCCGTCCGTCGAGTTCGGATATTCTGTAGTAGCCCTTCCCGAGTACTTCTGTGACCCGGTATGGTCCTTTCCAATTGGCTGCCAGTTTTCCCTCTCCGGGTCGAGTTGTTCTTATGTCGTTTCGGATTAAGATGAGATCGTTCTCAGCGAAACTCCTTGGTACTACCATTTGGTTATATCTGGAAGCCATTCGACATTTTAGCGCTTCTTCCCTGATCCGAGCTCTTTCCTGGATCTCAGGTAGTAGGTCGAGTTCTTCCCTCTGAAGTTGGGGGTTTGCTCCCTCATTATAATGGACTGCCCTGTGCGATCCTTCCTCTATTTCTACTGGAATCATTGCCTCCGTTCCGTATGTTAACCGAAATGGGGATTCCTTTGTGGTAGAATGTGGCGTCGTTCGATAGGCCCATAGGACTTGTGGAAGCTCCTCTGCCCAAGCTCCCTTTGCATCTTGTAGTCTTCGTTTTAACCCTGCTAATATGACTTTATTGGCGGCTTCGGCCTGTCCGTTGGCTTGAGGGTGTTCGACAGAGGTAAACTGGTGCTTTATATTCAAGTCGGATACTAGTTTTCTGAAGCCGGCATCTGTGAATTGGGTGCCATTGTCTGTGGTTATTGAATATGGGATCCCGAATCTTGTGACAATGTTTCTGTATAAAAACTTCTGGCTTCTTTGGGTAGTGGCGTTGGCTAAGGGTTCTGTCTCGATCCACTTTGTGAAGTAATCTACCCATACTATGATGAATTTAACTTGCCCCGATCCCTGGGGAAAGGGGCCGAGAAGGTCGAGTCCCCACTTCGCAAAAGGCCAAGGTGCGGTTACACTGATGAGTTCTTCTGGTGGGGCGATGTGGAAGTTGGCATGCTTCTGACATGGTGGACATGTCTTTACGAACTCTGTAGATTCTTTCTGTAGAGTTGGCCAGTAAAACCCTGCCCAAAGTATCTTTTTGGCAAGAGCCCTCGCTCCGAGATGACTGCCGCAGATGCCGCTGTGTACCTCTTCTAGCACTTCCCTGGTGTGGGAAGTCGGCACGCACTTTAGTAATGGCACCGATATCCCTCTTTTGTACAGGGTGTTGTTTATAATGGTGTAGTATTGTGCTTCCCTTTTTAGCTTCTTTGCTTCCTTTTCTTCTGCGGGGAGCATTCCTGACTTGAGGTAGTTGATTATGGGGATCATCCAGTCTTGGTCCTGGCCTGTTATGTTTAGGACTTTTTCTGTTTCCGAGATTGATGGGTTCTGTAGCATTTCCTGGATGAGGCTTCTATTATTGCCTCCTGGTTTGGTGCTAGCCAGCTTTGAGAGTGCGTCAGCTCGAGCATTTTGTTTGCGGGGTATGTGGCAGATCTTGTATTCCCCAAATTGTTCGAGCTGTTGCTTGGTTTTATCCAGGTATCTTTTCATAATGGGATCTTTAGCTTGGTAGCTCCCTGCTATCTGTGATGTGACCACTTGCGAATCACTATAGATGTTGAGTTTTTGCGCTCCCACTTCTTCAGCCAGTTTCAAGCCAGCTAGCAACACTTCGTATTCCGCCTGGTTATTTGAAGCCGGGAATCCGAACTTGAGGGAAAGCTCAACTTGGGCTCCCTGGTTGCTTTCTATTATCACTCCTGCGCCACTTCCTGTTTTGTTTGAAGATCCATCCACATACAAATTCCACTCTATGGGGGCCTCTAGGGCATCTGTGAACTCGGCGATAAAATCGGCTAGGTATTGTGATTTGATGGCGGTCCGAGCTTCATATTGAAGGTCGAATTCTGACAGCTCGACTGCCCATTGTAGAATTCTACCAGCTAAATCCGTTTTCTGTAGTATTCCTTTTAAGGGCTGATTAGTTCGAACTTTGATGGTGTGGGCCTGGAAGTAGGGGCGGAGTCGTTGAGATGTTAAGACGAGAGTGTAGGCAAATTTTTCTATTTTCTGATAGTTCAGCTCAGATCCCTGTAGTGCTTTGCTAATGAAGTAGATGGGTTGTTGCCCGTTTTCGCTTTCTCGGATCAATGCTGATGCTACTGCCTTTTCTCCTACTGCAAGATATAGTATGAGTGGTTCTCCTTCTTGAGGTCGGGATAGGATAGGTGGCTGTCCTAAGAACTTCTTAAAGTCTTGGAACGCTTGTTCGCACTCTATCGTCCATTCGAATTGTTTTCCTTTTCTTAAAGTTGCATAGAAGGGGAGAGATCTTATTGCAACTCCTGCTAAGAATCGGGATAGGGCGGCCAACCTCCCGTTGAGTTGCTGTACTTCTTTCACGCAGGTTGGGCTCTTCATGTTTAATATGGCCTGGCATTTATCTGGGTTTGCTTCAATTCCCCGTTGTGTGAGCATGAAGCCTAAGAATTTTCCTGCTTCTACCGCGAAGGAGCATTTAGCCGGATTGAGTCGCATACCATGTTTCCTGATGGTGTCGAACACTTGGGCTAGGTCGGTCAACAGTGTCTGTTCGCTTTTCGTTTTAATTAGCATGTCGTCCACATAAACTTCCATGATTTTCCCGATGTGCTCCGAGAAGACTTTATTCATCAATCTTTGATAAGTGGCTCCTGCGTTCTTAAGGCCGAAAGGCATTACAATGTAGCAGTAGTTTACCTTTGGCGTTAAGAACGAAGTCTTTTCCTGGTCCGGTGGGTACATGGGGATTTGGTTGTATCCCGAATACGCATCCGAAAACGAGAGATATTTATACCCAGAGGAAGCGTCTACCGGGGCGTCGATACTCGGGAGTGGGTATGGATCTTTTGGGCAAGTTTTGTTGAGATCTGTATAATCGGTGCACATTTGCCACTTCCCGTTTGATTTCTTCACTAAGACAACGTTGGCTAGCCATAGTGGGTATTTGACTTCTCTTATAAATCCAGCTTCCAATAGTGCATGCACTTGCTCTTCCACAGCCTGGGATTGCTCTGGCCCGAGCTTTCTTCGTCTCTGTTTGTACTGGTCGAGATCCTGGATAGACTGCCAACTTGTGACACATTAGCTTAGGGTCTATACCTGGCATGTCTGTGGCTTTCCATGCAAACAGGTCAGCATTATCTCACAAAAATTGTATTAGCAGTTCTTTTAGATCTCCTTTGAGGAATGTGCCGATATTAGTTGTTTTTTCCGAGGTGTCTCCGATCTAAATTTTTTCTATCTCGCCCTCTGGTTGGGGACGGAGCTCCTTTCGTCGTTGAACTCCGTCCAGCTCAATTGTGTGGAACTCTTCTCCTTTGCCTCTGAGGTTGAGGCTCTCGTTGTAACAGCGACGCGCCATCCTCTGGTCTGCTTTTATTGTAGCTATTTCTTTTGGAGTTGGGAATTTCATGCACAGGTGTGGGGTCGAGACTATTGCACTGAGTTGGTTGAGCGTGGTCCGACCTATGAGAGCGTTGTAGGCTGAGCTTACGTTGACTACGATGTAGTCTATTTTGAGAGTTCTTGATTGGTCTCCTTTTCCAAAGGTTGTATGCAGTGGTATGTATCCTAGTGGTCGGACCGGAGTGTCTCCTAACCCGAACAAACTGTTTGGATATGCTTTAAGTTCTTTTTCTTCTAGGCCGAGCTTATCGAAGGCTGTTTTGAATAAGATGTCGGTAGAACTCCCTTGGTCTATTAATGTCCGGTGTAGGTTGGCGTTTGCCAAGATGATGGTGATAACCATGGGATCGTCGTGTCCGGTAATGATACCGGTTGCATCCTCCTTAGTAAATGTTATTGCTGGGATGCTGAGTGCTTCTTCCTCTCCTTCGACGTGGTATATCTCTTTGAGGTATCTCTTACGAGAGGATTTGGAGATTCCTCCTGCTGCGAAACCGCCATGTATCATATGGACGTGTCTTTCTGGCGTCCGAGGTGATCGTTCTGTTCGTTCGGTATCATCATCCCTTTGTCTCTTTCTTTGCTCGTCATCTCGGGTGGCTAGGAATCGATCTAGTTTTCCTTCCCTTACCAATTTTTCTATGATGTTTTTTAAATCGAAGTATTCGTTAGTGGAGTGTCCTCGGACCCGATGATATTCACAATACTCTTTTCGGTTTCCTCCTCCCTTTTTGCCTTTAAGTGGCCGAGCTGGGGGGATTTTTTTCGTGTGGCAGACTTCTTTATATATTTCGACCAGTGATGCCCTAAGAGGAGTGTAGTTATGGTACTTTTTAATTTTCTCTCCTTGTCTGTCGTCTTTCCTTTTGGATTCTTTGTCTCTGTCACGATAGGAAGTTCCCGATTTTGAGGACTCTCCTAGACGAGCGTTTTCTTCCATATTGATATATTTTTCTGCTCTCTCCTGAAATTCGTCGAGGGTAGTCGGGTACTTTTTTGATATAGATTGGCTGAAAGGTCCCTCTCGTAGGCCGTTGATGAGTCCCATGATTGCGGCTTCCGTGGGTAAACTTTGTATGTCCATGCATGTTTTGTTTAATCTTTTCATGTAGTTGCGAAGGCTCTCCCGATCTCCTTGTTTGATTCCTAATAAACTGGGGGCGTGCTTAGCTTTATCCTTTTGAATGGAAAATCTGGCTAAGAATTTCTTAGCTAAGTCGTCAAAACTTGAGATGGATTTTGGTGGTAAGTTGTCGAACCACCGCATAGCTGTCTTTGTCAGAGTTGTTGGGAAGGCTTTAGAACGAACAGCATCTGGGGCGTCGGTAAGATACGTTCTGCTTCTGAAGTTACTGAGATGGTGGTTAGAATCCGTGGTGCCGTCATATAGAGCCATATCCGGGAGTTTGAAGTCTTTTGGAATTTTGGTTTTCATGATTTCCCTAGTGAAGGGGTCTTGCTCTTTGTGTGAATTCTCCTCGAGATTAGTGCGAGGGGCTTTTGATTTGAGATCGGCTTCCAATTGCTGCAGTTTTTCTTCCAACTCCCAACGTCGCCGCATCTCTCTTTGTAGATCTTTTCCGATTTCCCTTTGTTGGTGGGTTTCTTTTTCCAGTTGTTTTAGGCGATCTAGGAGTGCTTCTATGGCCCCTGAATTTGGTGAGTCTTTGTCTTGGTTGGTCTCCGGAGTGTCTTGTAGCGTGACGTTCGCATTTTTGTGCGGTGTTCGATCCTCCAGACCTAAATCGTGATCGTTGTCATGGTTGTCCGCCATGATGATGGGATGACTTCCAGGTTCCCCGGCAACGGCGCCAATGTTCCGAGGGTTACCTGAAACTGTAGGCTGACCTCGGATGAGATCTTCTGTACTGGTCGGAGATGACGTGTCTGGCTGGTTGGTGGCGGCCGGAGCTGTTGTGTCCGACTTGTTGGACCTGCTGCACTTCTGATCCTTGGTCACCGGAGGGTGGGGGATAGCTGCAAGAGACTCCGATGCTTAAGTTAGCACGGGTATTAAGCAGGTTTATTGTAGAATCAGAGTATGAGTTATACCTGGGTGCTCCAGTGTATTTATAGTAGTTGTAGAGTGACCTTTCTAGATAAGATAAGTTAGTTATCTTATCTTATCTTTATCTTTGAGTTGAGGTCAGCTTATCTTCAAGGGAACCGCCCTTATCTCTTATAGGCTTGGACGGCCTTTGGACTTGGGTCGTGTTCCTCTACTTGGGCCCTTTATGGGCTTTTCTGTCAACTTGGCCGAGTTCTTTAAGAAGAAGTCGGTCCGCTTGACCTGAAGAGGTCGGTCGCTTTATCGTCGATCATCCCAGGTCGGATAGCTCGACCCAGGGTATGAACAAGTACCCTGAGCTATTTTTGATAGAGCTGTAACTTACATGTTAAATTGAAAGATGATAGAGATTATTGTATTTACCAACATGCACATAAATACTAATTGTTATATCAGAAAAACAGAACTTACTTGCATCGTACTTTGGAAAATAAATCCAATTTTCAAAATGAAGCAAAAATGTAAATGAAACATAAATGTAGTGTAAATAAATACTAATATGATAAGATTCATACATAAAATACTAACCTTATATAGATTTAATTTGTTAAATTAAGCCAAATGTAAGTGAAAAAAAATACACATACCTGCTTCCTATAGCTGCATGAAAGTTAATAATGAGCTCTTCTTAGGGAGTAAAATTGTCATGCTTGAGATCCGATCTGAGGTAGTTAGTCCATCTTAGCTGGCAGCTATTTCTGCATCGGTTCAGTCCTAAAAACACATTCAAACATAGAAAAAAAAAACAAAAGGGTAATCTCAAACCATTTGAAATTATGCACCATGATTCCAATTTCAACTATCTTCATAAAGAAAGTTATGAACAAATTAGAACCTGCTTCTTAGGAACCAAGGTTTAGTTTCCAATTTTGTAGTTAGAGACATAAGCAAGTATCTTTGTATCTTCCTCAGGAGTCCAAAGACCCCTCTTCACATTGGTTTTGTCATAGTAAGGAGATCCTCCCATTCTTGAATAAACAAAAATTGAATAAATAGAGGAAAATGTGTAGACTCAATGCATAAATAGAGTGAGTATAAATAATACGTTTTGTTCAATTTAGGAAAGGTTAACAAGGATGCTTGATACCTTACAAGAGGTTTCTCCATTTTGGCAGTGCCAGCTTGTATAAGGGATACAGTCAACATATGGGCACCATGTGCAATAACTATTGATATTGATCCCATGAAGAACTGCCACAAGACAACCAGCCAATCTACAAACAGAAGAAACTTCTAGTCTTAATATTTTGACTCATGCCAGAAAGCAGTAATAATACAAGATAGCTAGCCATGCAAATTGAATTCAAGGATAAAGAAACAAGTAACATACATCAGGCTAAAGAGGATAAAAAAAAATCCTGAGAACAGGTCTGTCCATGTTTTGCTTCAACTTTAGCTTGATGTAACTCTTGACACCATAATAAACGAGAGTTCCTTTGATTGGAACCTTTGGCAATTCAAGCTTTCTGCTAAGTAGAAGTACAGATCCAAGAAGGAACTCTGGTATGAAACCTCCAATGCTTGCAAAGTTGTCGACGTAAGGAAGAAAGCAGAGGATAAAATTGCAAACAAATACAAAGACAAAAGAGACTATTGCTGAAACCTGCATTCAATCAAAGAAAATTAATCCATATGCTGGCACCAAGAAACAAGAAAAAAGAAATGCCAACGAAGAATCCCAAATCGTACCCTTTTGGTTTGTAATTCCTAGTTCTAAATGAGCACTAACAAAAACATAGGATTGATAACAAGTCATATTAACAAAATTAGCATTCTCTTCTTCCAGCTTCTGCCATACTGAATACACAGGGTAGAAAAATCAAACAAATTACATCAATAACTTAGGTAACAGATAACCCTTCTTTTCAAATAAAAATGGAATAACTTATACAATCAACTATTTATATTACTAAAAGGATGAAATACATAAATTCCATGATAAAGAATTTCAAGATGGATACCTAGAGTTGTATATTCAGGATTTATTCTTGCTCTGGTCAAAAGTATTTTCACAACTTCATCTTTATTCATATATAATTGTAGGCACCTTTCTATCACAACTAGTATTAAAAATATATTAAATTTGTTATCAGTTTAAATTTATTATTTTGTTTAACTAAGATTTATATTTAATAATAATAACGAAAGTAATAACAATAACAAAACTATATCATAATCATACAAACTATTAAACTAATATTAATCAAGTAAATACTAACAAATTAATAAAAATAATAAACTTACATAATTAGGATGCCCCAGATAATTGATAACATGATTTTCAAGAGACGTATAATTACGTACCATTATAAATATATTAATCCCACTCTCAACTTTAAAACTATTTCAAAATATTCCTAAACCCCAAATCCCACCACTCCATTGTCACCCTCAAAGCAAATAATGAAAACTATCACATTCCCACCATCATTTTATAATACATCCGCTGCCAACCCCCAACGTCCCACATTAATGGCTGTTGTTCCCGGTGTGGGGCCTCCCTCTCGCGACACGACACGTGGCAACACGCATGTAGTGTGCTGATACATGTGCGACATGTGGACGGCTGAGACCAACACGCAGCTTGTGTACTGCGCAGGATGCTGACACGTGGACGGCCGAGTTCAACATGCAGCTTGCGTGCTGTACGAATGTTGGACACGTGGCTCGACCAGGCTTACACGCAGCCTATGTTCTGGGTTGGCATTGACATGTTGCGCTCGTGTCTTTGGTGGACACTGATGAGAGGAAATTGTATGTCGGTAAAGAATTTCTCAATGAATTCTCGTTGCAAGTATAGTTCTAAACCAACAAACAATCCTGAATCAAAATTTAATATGGTTGTCACTAGTTCAACCCCAATAAAATAACCGAGAGTATTAATCCCGGGTCGTTCTCCCTAGGAATTACAACAAAGTGCTTTATTATTGGCTGTGAAGGAATGTTTTGGGGTTTTTGTAATAAGGAACAAGAAATTTAAATTGCAAAAGAAATAAAACCAAGAAAGCTCTTGGCAAGGAATGAGAACTAGGAGTCCTATCCTCATTATCATCATCAATTATGACAAGAATTGTCCATTTCTCCCACTTAGTTAACCTCTAACTATGAAGGAAAGTCAAGTAGATATAGTCAACTTAAGTCCACAAGTCCTAGTCAAATCCTAAGGAAAGACTAGCTTTAGTGGAATTCAAGTCAACTAGCAACTTCCAATTATCAATCAACAAAAGAGTTTGATAACTCAAGAGTCTCCAATTACTCAACTCAAGCCAAGAGGAGAAAAATCTAGCTCATAACTAAAAGAAACATTTCATCAAACACCTAGTAGGCATAAACATAAAGCATGATAAATTGCAAGAATTAAAGGAAGCTATAACTAATCAAAGCAAGAAATCAACAATAGAAGTTAAAGCAAACATCAAAAGACATGGAAATCATAAATTACATTAAAAAGAAATGGAAATCAACAAAAAAGTGCAAGAACTAAAATTAACAAAATAAAAGAATTAACAAGAGAAGTAGAATGAACTAAAGTTCTAGAACAATAAAAATGTAAAAGAAAATGAACTTGAAGTAAAAGGAGAAAGAGATCTAGATCTAAAAGAAAGTGAAACTAAGAACCCTAATCTAGAGAGAGAAGAGAGCCTCTCTCTCTCTGTAGAATTCTACATCTAAACTATGATAAAAAAAAACTCAACTAGCACTACTTGGTTCATCCCCCTTCAATTCTTGGGTTCAATAGCATCAAAAATGAGTTGGATTTGGCCCAAAATGAGCTAGAAATTGCTGGCCACGAGTTGCTTAAAATGGCCCACGCTGATCCTGTGATGCGCACGCATGGGAGACACGTGAGCATTGCCTAACTGCAAGGCAACTATGGGAAATTGCATATCATTTTGAAGCCCCGAATGTTAGCTTTCCGAAACAACTAAAACTGCCTCATTTGGACCTCTGTAGCTCAAGTTATGATCAATTTAGTATGAAGAGATCAGGATTGACAGCTTAGCAATTCCTTCATTTCTTCATGAGTTCTCTATTTTTACATGCTTTTTCTTCATTCTTTCAATCCAATATTTGCCTTCTAAACCTGAAATCACTTAACAAATATATCAAGGCATCGAATGAAATTAAAGTGAATTAAATTTATCAATTTTTGGGCCTAAAAAGCATGTTTTCACTCTTAAGTACAATTTAAGGAGAATTTACAAAACCATGCTATTTTAGTGAATAAATGTGGAAAAAGTTGATAAAATTTCCTAAATTCAACACAAGATAAACCACAAAATTAGAGTTTATCAAATCTCCCCACACTTAAACCAAGCATGTCCTCATGCTAAGCATAAAGAAAGACAAGAAATGGGGTATGAACATTTATTTAATGTAATCTATCTACATGAATGCAACTAAATGCAAAATGATTCTACCCACTTTGTTAAAAGTAAATCAATCTTCAAGACATATATGAACAAAGAGGGCTAAGGTCATATGATGATTCATGAATCCTACCAATTCAAATATCAAAATGAAGTTCAAATAGACTTGCAAGAAGAAAGCTCATGAAAGCCGGAAACAAGGAATTGAGTATCGAACCCTCGCCAGAAGTGTATCCGCTCTAGTCGCTCAAGTGTATAGGGTTGATCACTCAATTCTCCCCTAATCATGTTTTTCAAGATTTGTTTTTCATCTAACAATCAACAATTATTTAATGCATGCATACATTTATCATGATGACTTATTCATAGGTTGTAATGGGGCTAGGGTAAAGGTAAGGATGCATATGGTCAAGTGAGCTTGAAATTTGAATCTTCGATTAACCTAAGCTCTCACCAAACACATATAACAACCTATACAATTCTAATACAATACCTAGCTACCCATGATTCTCACTTTTTCACATACTCATGCATTTTGTTTAATTCACATTCCATATGCATTGTTATTACTACTTTGCTTTGGGGCATTTTGTCTCCTTTTTTATTGCATTTTTTTATATTTTTGTTTCTTTTATTTTTTTATTTTTTTCTTTTTATTTTTCTTTCTACATTTTTTTCACAATAAAGTTTATACAAACATATCAATGCATATGGTTTTACATATTTAATGTATGAGTATGTACCCAATTCCTAATATTTTCAATAAAAATACAAAGTACACTTTTACCTCAACCAATGTCCCAAGTTTTCCACACTTAAATGATACACACACTCACTAGCCTAAACTAATCAAAGATCCAAATAAGGGACTAACAATAAAGTAAATTAATTATCATGAAAACTATTGCAAGGTATAAGAACTGAAAATCCCATCCTAGTTATCCTTAGCAAGTGTGATGAGAATTATTTATTGCTCCCACTTAGTTAACCCTTACTAAATAAAGGAAAGTCAAGTGGACTAATCAATGGGATTTCTCAAGTCCTAGTCAACTCCTATGGAAAGACTAGCTTTAGAGGGATCCAAATCAATCAGCAAAAATTTAATTTTCAATCAACAACTGAGTTTGATAACTCAAGTGTCACCCATTACTCAACCAAAGCAAAGGGAGAAGAAATCTAAATTAAACTGAAAACATCAACAACATAAATTGAAGAAAGTAATCATAAATCTGAAATACCTCAAATTATATTAAATAAAAAATTAAATTAAACATAGGAATTCATAAACCAATTTGGCAACATAAGTAATTAACAAGAGAAATAGATAAATCAAAGTACTGGAATAAATAAAAGTAGAAAAAAAACTAAATTAAAGGAACATTAAACCTGGAATTGAGAAGAAACAATCCTAAAACTAAGAGAAATCCTAAATCCTAAAATCTAAGAGAGAGGAGAGAGCCTCTCTCTCTAGAAACTACATCTAAACTTAAAATTATGAATTTTTGAATGAATGTTGAATGAATCCATTGATTCTCTCATTCTCCAACCTCTATTCTGTGTTTCTGGGCTTGGATTTGGGCCGAAAAGGGCCCAAAAATTGCTGGGGGCGAGTTCTGCAACTTTCTGCACGTGGTGTCTGTCTCGTGTACGCGTAGGTCATGCCTGCGCGTCATTTAGAGATTTTCCTTATCACACGTACGCGTCACTCAGGTGTACACGTCAGTCACGCGTACGCATCGCTCGTGCTTTGCGCTAGGCAGCGACGCGCGCATGGATGACGCGAACGCGTGCCTAGCGCAAAGCACGAGCGACGCATACGGGTGACTGACGCATACACATGACAAGAAAAATCTCCAAATGACGCGCACGCGTGACCTACGCGTACGCATGACAGACGCCACGTACAGAAAGTTGCAGAATTCCCCTCCAGCGATTTCTGGGCCCTTCTCGGCCCAAATCCAAGCCCAGAAACATAGAATAGAGGCTGGAGAATGAAGGAATCAATGGATTCATTCAACATTCATTCAAAAATTCACAATTTTAGGTTTAGATGTAGTTTTTAGAGAGAAAGGCTCTCTCTTCTCTCTTAGGTTTTAGGATTTAGGATTTTCCTTAGTTTTAGGATTGTTTCTTCTCAATTCCAGGTTTAATGTTCCTTTAATTTAGTTTCTTTTCTACTTTTATTTATTCTAGTACTTTGATTTATCTATTTCTCTTGTTAATTACTTATGTTGCCAAATTGGTTTATAAATTCCTATGTTTAATTTTATTTTCTATTTAATATAATTTGAGCTATTTCAGATTTATGATTGCTTTCTTCAATTTATGTTGTTGATGTTTTCAGTTTAATTTAGATTTCTTCTCCCTTTGCTTTGGTTGAGTAATTGGTGACACTTGAGTGATCAAACTCAGTTGTTGATTGAAAATTGGAATTTGCTGATTGATTTGGATCCCTCTAAAGCTAGTCTTTCCATAGGAGTTGACTAGGACTTGAGGAATCCCATTGATTAGTCCACTTGACTTTCCTTTATTTAGTAAGGGTTAACTAAGTGGGAGCAATAAACAATTCTCATCACACTTGATAAGGATAACTAGGATGGGATTTCTAGTTCTTATACCTTGCAATGGTTTTCATGATAATTAATTTACTTTATTGTTAATTTATTTCCTTGTTCCCTATTTCAAAAATCCAAAAAATATACTTTTCCATAACCAATAATAAATCATACTTCCTTGCAATTCCTTGAGAGACGACCCGAGATTTCAATACTTCGGATATAAATTTTATTGGGTTTGCTTTACTGACAACCAAAACTTTTGTACGAAAGGATTCTCTGTTGGTTTAGAAACTATACTTACAACGTAATTATTCTGATGAAATTCTTTACTAGCAGAAATCCGCTCGTCAAAATGGCGCCGTTGCCGGGGAGTTGCAATTGTGTGCCTTATTATTGGTTATTGTAAATATTTGCTTTTGCTTGTTTATTTGCTTTTGTGCTTGTTTTTGTTTTTAATTTTTATTTTTATTAGCTACTATGAGTTCTCACCCCACTAGCTTTAAGTTTGGTTCCAATGTTGTTGTATGGAATGGAAGCTATAATAGAAACATGCATCAAGGTCGGAACAATCAAAGATGGAAGGAGCCATGAGGATCTGATCATCCCTTTCGGCAACAACACTTTCCAAGGTGCCATGAACAACGACCATTCTACGATGCATGCCAAGACAATAGTTTTGGTGGACCTTTTCGTGACAACCAACCTCCACCAAATTGCTATGGTCAAGAGCCATTCCGAGGTGTGTACCAAGATGATAGATATGGTGGACCCCCTTGTGGTTACCAGCAAGCTCCATCATATGCCTATGAACCACCTCCTCAACATAGCTTCGAACCACCATACTCACAAGCCACCTACAACCATTCTCCTGCATATGACCCTAACCCGTATCCGCCCCAATTCCAATTCAATTACTCCCAAGAACCACCACTTCCATATGCACCGTATCCATATCCATCGACCCAAGAATCACAGGATCGTCTCAAGGAAACAGTAGATCAATTTCATGCAACCATTCATCAATTGGAGCAAGCGATAAATCGATTAGCCCCCAGTACGAAGGAGACACTAGAAGCTCCGGTGGGCAGTAAGGAGCATGACTTTGTACTGGAACAAGTGGAGAAAGCTGGGATTATCGAAGAAGAAGAATTAGTTAAAGACTTAGGAGACGTTGAACCTCCATGGGAATCAAGAGTTGTAGAGAATTTTGCCAAGAAAATTGCAATTGACACTAAGGAGGATACTACACAAACCCCAAGGCATGTCACTTATGAAGAACTAGACGGAACAGATCAAGAAAGAAGCTTCCTTGGTAATGATGATCATAAATCAAGCTCTCCTAGTGATGAACCTGCATCCGCAATTGAATTCCTTGAGCTAGAAGACTCTTCCCCAAGTGAATACGAAGATGATGTGGAGGTAGACTTTTCTCAACCTCCAACTTATGACTTGAGTGATAGGGAGGAAATCGAAGACTTTGATCAAGGCGTGGTTGCAGTTGAAGAGGTTTGTAAGGAAGTGGAAGAATTCACCGAAGAGCACAAGGGAGTGGAGCTTGCAAGACCACTGGAAACACCTCTCCCAAGGCCATTACCACCCAATACAAACTTCAAGTGGGTAAAATCCTTAGCCTTTATCTTTACCTTTCCACTTGAATATGGTTTACTTGAAACCGATGGCCAGCTTAGAGCTCTTTGTGGCTTTAAGAGCAAGAGGGAGATGGTTAGTAATAGAAGTTGGCACGCAAGGTTGATGAGCGGATAATTTATACGCTTTTTGGCATTGTTTTTAGTATGTTTTTAGTATGTTTTAGTTAGTTTTTATTATGTTTTTATTTAAAAATCAATTTTCTAGAATTTACTATGAGTTTGTGTGTTTTTCTGTGATTTCAGGTATTTTCTGGCTGAAATTGAGGGACCTGAGCAAAAATCAGATTCAGAGGCTGAAAAAAGACTGCAGATGCTGTTGGATTCTGACCTCCCTGCACTCGAAGTGGATTTTTTGGAGCTACAGAAGCCCAATTGGCACGCTCTCAATTGCGTTGGAAAGTAGATATCCTGGGCTTTCCAGAAATATATAATAGTTCATACTTTACCCAAGATTTGATGGCCCAAATAGGCGTTCCAAGTTAGCTCAAGAATTCTGGCGTTTAACGCCAGAACTGGCACAAAAGCTGGAGTTAAACGCCCAAACTGGCACAAAAGCTGGCGTTTAACTCCAAGAAAAGTCTCTACATGTGAAAGCTTCAATGCTCAGCCCAAGCACACACCAAGAGGGCCTGGAAGAAGATTTCTGCATTAATTACCTATTTCTGTAACCCTAGGCTACTAGTTTTCTATAAATAGGACCTTTTGCTATTGTATTTTCATCTTTTGATCATCTTGGAATCATGTTTTGATGATTGAACCCTCTTTGAGAGGCTGGCCATTCGGCCATGCCTAGACCTTTTGTTCTTATGTATTTTCAATGGTGGAGTTTCTACACACCATAGATTAAGGTGTGGAGCTCTGCTGTTCTTCATGAATTAATGCAAAGTACTATTATTTTTCTATTCAACTCAAGTCTATTTCTTCTCCAAGATATTCATTCGCACCCAAGAACATGATGAATGTGATGATTATGTGACACTCATCACCATTCTCACCTATGAACGCGTGACTGACAACCACTTCCGTTCTACATGCAAATAAACTTGAATGTGTATCTCTTGGGTTTCTAATCTAAGATTAGAACCTTCGTGGTATAGGCTAGAATTATTGGCGGCCATTCCTGAGACCCGGAACGTCTAAACCTTGTCTGTGGTATTCTGAGTAGGATCTGGGAAGGGATGACTGTGACAAGCTTCAAACTCGTGATTGTTGGGCGTGTGACAGACGCAAAAGGATCAATGGATCCTATTCCAACATGATCGAGAACCGACAGATGATTAGCCGTGCGGTGACAGCGTGCGTAGAACATTTTCACTGAGAGGACGGGAAGTAGCCATTGACAACGGTGATGCCCAACATAAAGCTTGCCATGGAAAGGAGTATGAATGATTGGAAGAGGGCAATAGGAAAGCAGAGGTTCAAGAGGAACAAAGCATCTTCATACACTTATCTGAAATTCCTACCAATGAATTACATAAGTATCTCTATCTTTATCTTATTTTATGTTTTATTCATCTTTTAATTATCAATCCTCCATAACCATTTGAATCCACCTGACTGAGATTTACAAGATGACCATAGCTTGCTTCAAGCCGACAGTCTCCGTGGGATCGACCCTTACTCACGTAAGGTTTATTACTTGGACGACCCAGTGCACTTGCTGGTCAGTTGTGTGGAATTGTGACAAAGTGTGATTCACGTTTGAGAGCTCCAAGTCCTTTGACACCATTGTTGATGATCACAATTTCGTGCACCAAGTTTTTGGCGCCGTTGTCGGGATTGTTCGAGTTTGGACAACTGACGGTTCATCTTATTGCTTAGATTAGGTACTTTTCTTTTTATTTTTCAGAATTTTTTATAATGAATTCTAGAGTTTCAAGGTGATGTTCTTATCATCACAAAAGCTAATTGATTCTCATCAATTTAGCTGCTAAATGTAATGTCCATGGGTTAATTTGTTCATTGTTGCATAAAATCATAAAAATAAAAAATATTTTATGTTTCTTGTTTGAGTCTAGTGTCTAATTTTAAGTTTGGTGTCAATCGCATGACTTTATTCTTCTAATTTTCGAAAATTTCATGCATTATATTCTTCATTGATCTTCGAGTTGTTCTTGATGATTTCAGTGCTCTGATCTTTAATTTCTCTTATTTTGTGTCTTTTGTTGTTTCTTATATGCATTTTCAAATTGCTATAGTCCTTAGTATACAAACTTCTAAGTTTAGTGTCTTGCATGCATTGTTTATTTGATCTTAGATGCATTCTTTTTATTATTGTTTCTCATCATTTAAAAAATTCAAAAAAAAATTTTTAAATTGTGTCTTTTCAAATCAATAACACAGAGAATTGAAGATTCAGAACATTCAGCAGAGGAATTATATAGAAAAAGCTGGGCGTTCGAAACGCCCAGTGAAGAAGGAAAATTGGCGTTTAAACGCCAGCCAGGGTACCAAGCTGGGCGTTAAACGCCCAAAAAGGTAGGATTTTGGGCGTTAAATGCCAGGATGACACTAAACGGAAGATTTTGTTTTTAATTCAAATCTTTTTCAAATTTTCATAATTTTTCAAAATCAAATCTTTTTCAAATCATATCTTTTCAATCATATCTTTTTAATTTCTAATTTCAAAATCTTTTTCAAAATCACTTAATTTCTTTCCCAATTTTAGTTTTCGAAAATCATCAATCAAATTTTCAAAATTTCTTTTAATTATTTCAAAATCTTTTACTTTAATTTCGAAAATTCTTCCCCTCTTCTCACATCCTTCTATTTAAGGACTAACACTCCTCCACTATCAACAATTCGAACTCTATCCCTCTTGATAAGTTTGAATTCTTCTCTTTCTATCTTCTCCTTCTATTCTTCTTTTCCTCTGACACCTCAAGGAATCTCTATACTGTAACATAGAGGATTCCATACTTTCTTGTTCTCTTCTCTTTCATATGAGCAAGAGCAAAGACAAAGGCATCCTTGTTAAAGCTGATCCTGAACTTGAAAGGACCTTGAAGAGAAAGCTAAGAGAAGCTAAGGCACAACTCTCTCTAGAAGGCCTAACAAAGCTCTTCAAGGAGGAAGAAGCTATGGTAGCCGAAAACAAAAATGCCAACAATGCAAGGAAGGTACTTGGTGACTTTACTGCATCTACTCCCGACTTCTATGGGAGAAGCATCTCAATCCCTGTCATTGGAGCAAACAACTTTGAGCTTAAGCCTCAATTAGTTTCTGTAATGCAACAGAATTGTAAGTTTTATGGACTTCCATTGGAAGATCCTCATCAGTTCTTAGATGAATTCTTACAAATCTGTGACACTGTCAAGACCAATGGGGTTGATCCTGAGGTCTACAGACTTATGCTCTTCCCTTTTGCTGTAAGAGACAGAGCTAGAACATGGTTGGATTCACAACCTAAGGAAAGCCTGAACTCTTGGGAAAAGCTAGTCAATGCCTTCTTGGCAAAGTTCTTTCCACCTCAAAAATTGAGTAAGCTTAGAGTGGAAGTCCAAACCTTCAGACAGAAGGAAGGTGAATCCCTATATGAAGCTTGGGAAAGATACAAGCAATTGATCAGAAGGTGTCCTTCTGACATGCTTTCAGAATGGAGCATCATAGGTATCTTCTATGATGGTCTGTCTGAACTGTCTAAAATGTCATTGGACAGCTCTACTGGAGGATCTCTTCATCTGAAGAAGACGCCTGCAGAAGCTCAGGAACTTATTGAAATGGTTGCAAATAACCAATTCATGTACACTTCTGAAAGGAATCAAATAATGGGACAAATCAGAAGAAATGAGTTCTTGAGATTGATACTCTGAATGCGATATTAGCTCAGAACAAAATATTGACTCAACAAGTCAATATGATTTCTCAGAGTCTGTCTGGAATGCAAGCAGCAACAGGAAGTACCAAAGAAACTTCATCTAAAGAAGAAGCTTATGATCCTGAGAACCCAGCAATGGAAGAGGTGAATTACATGGGAGAACCCTATGGAAACACCTATAATCCTTCATGGAGAAATCATCTAAATCTCTCATGGAAGGACCAACAGAGGCCTCAACAAGGCTTCAATAACAATAATGGTGGAAGAAACAGGTTTAGCAATAGCAAGCCTTTTCCATCATCTTCTCAGCAATAGACAGAGAATTCTAAGCAGAACCACTCTGACTTAGCAACTATAGTCTCTGATCTAATTAAAACCACTCAAAGTTTCATGACTGAAACAAGGTCCTCCATTAGAAATTTGGAGGAACAAGTGGGTCAGCTGAGTAAGAAAGTTACTGAACTCCCTCCTAGTACTCTCCCAAGCAATACAGAAGAGAATCCAAAGAGAGAATGCAAGGCCATAAACACGTCTCACATGGCCAAACCTGGAGAGGAGGAAGAGGCAGTGATTTCCACTGAGGAAGACCTCAATGGACGTTCACTGACCTCCAAGGAGTTCCCTAATGAGGAACCATGGGAATCTGAGGCTCACACTGCATGGCCGAACCTAGAGAGGAGGAAGAGGCAGTGATCTCCACTGAGGAAGACCTCAATGGACGTCCACTGACCTCCATGGAGTTCCCTAAAGAGGAACCATGGGAATCTGAGGCTCACACTGAGACTGTAGAGATTCCATTGAATTTACTTCTGCCATTCATGAGCTCTGATGAGTATTCTTCCTCTGAAGAGGATGAAGATGTTACTGAAGAGTAAGTTGCTAAGTATCTTGGAGCAATCATGAAGCTAAATGCCAAGTTGTTTGGTAATGAGACTTGGGAGGATGAACCCCCCTTGCTCATCAAAGAACTGGATGACTTGACTAGGCAGAGATTACCTCTGAAGAGACAAGATCCTGGAAAGTTCTCAATACCTTGTGCCATAGGCACCATGACCTTTGAAAAGGCTCTGTGTGACCTAGGATCAAGCATAAACCTCATGCCTCTCTCTGTAATGGAGAAGCTAGGGATCATTGAGGTACAAGCTGCAAGAATCTCACTGGAGATGGCAGACAATTCAAAGAAACAAGCTTATGGACTTATAGAGGATGTCTTAGTAAAGGTTGAAGACCACTACATCCCTGCTGATTTCATAATTCTAGAGACTGGGAAGTGTATGGATTTATCCATCATCCTTGGCAGACCCTTCCTTGCCACAGCAAAAGCTGTAATTGATGTTGACAGAGGAGAATTTATCATTCAAGTGAATGAAGACTCCCTTGTGTTTAAAGCTCAAGGATATCCCTCTGTAACCATGGAGAGGAAGCATGGAGAGCTTCTCTCAATACAGAGTCAGACAGAGCCCCCACAGTCAAACTCTAAGTTTGGTGTTGGGAGGCCACAACCAAAATTTAAGTTTGGTGTTGAACCCCCACATTCAAACTCTAAGTTTGGTGTTGGGAGGTTCCAACATTGCTCTAAACATCTGTAAGGCTCCATGACAGCCCACTGTCAAGCTATTGACATTAAAGAAGCGCTTGTTGGGAGGTGGTGCACGAAATTGTGATCTCAGGTAATGGCTCCAAAGACTTGGTGCTCTAATCTTAATTCATAGCTCAAAGCCTTGGGATCCCCTTTTTTTTTTTATTTGCCCTTGCCTTTTGGTTTTAAGGGTTATTGGCTTTTTTCTCTTGCCTCTTGGTTTTAAGAGCTTTTGGCTTTTTCTGCTTGCTTTTTCTTTCTATTATTTTTTTTTCGCCTATTTTTTTTTCTGCAAGCTTTGTTCTTTGCTGCTTTTTCTTGCTTCAAGAATCATTTTTATGATTTTTCAGATTATCAATTAACATGTCTCCTTGTCATCATTCTTTCAAGAGCCAACATATTTAATATTCATGAACAACAACTTCAAAAGACATATGCACTGTTCAAGCATTCATTCAGAAAACAAGAAGCATTGTCACCACATCAATATAATTAAACTAAGTTCAAGGATAAATTCG
>NC_029792.2:104161869-104162402 GCF_000816755.2 Arachis ipaensis | reverse complement strand
TTTTGGGCGTTCAACGCCCATTTGTTGCCCATTTCTGGCGTTGAATGCCAGAACCATGCTTGTTCTGGGCGTTCAGTGCCAGCTCTTCTCCAGGGTGCAATTCTGGCGTTCAGCGCCCAGATGCTGCCCATTTTGGGCGTTCAGCGCCCAGATACTGCCCATTTTGGGCGTTCAGCGCCAAAACCATGCTCTGTTCTGGCGTTGAACGCCAGGCAGGTGGTTGTCTCCCAACAAGCACTTCTTTAATGTCAATAGCTTGACAGTGGGCTCTCATGGAGCCTCACAGCTACTCAGAGCATGATGATGGCCTCTCAACACCAAACTTAGAGTTTGGTTGTGGCCTCCCAACACCAGACTTAGAGTTTGACTGTGGGGGCTCTGGTTGACTCTGTTTTGAGAGAAGCTCTTTATGCTTCCTCTCCATGGATACAGAGATAGATCCTTGAATTGTAAACACAAGGTTGTCCTCATTTAATTGAAGGATCAATTCTCCTCTGTCCACATCAATCACAGCTCTTGCTGTGGCTAGGAAG
>NC_029792.2:104161496-104161846 GCF_000816755.2 Arachis ipaensis | reverse complement strand
GAACTTTTCAGGATCCTGTTTCTTCTGAGGCAATCTCAGTTGATCCAGATCACTTAGTTCATTGGTGAACAAGGGAGGTTCATCTTCCCAAGTCTCAATACCAAATAATTTGGCATTCAGCTTCATGATTGCACCAAGAAACTTGGCAGCTTGCTCTTCAGTAACATCCTCATTCTCTTCAGAAGAGTAATACTCATCAGAGCTCATGAATGGCATAAGGAGGTTCAATGGAATCTCTATGGTCTCTAGATGAGTCTCAGATTCCTTTGGTTCCTCGGAGGGAAGCTCCTTATTGATTACTGGACGTCCCAGGAGGTCTTCCTCCTTGGGATTCACGTCCTCTCCTTCCA
>NC_029792.2:104107731-104161444 GCF_000816755.2 Arachis ipaensis | reverse complement strand
CAAGAATTCAGTTAAGAACTGAAAAGGATCTTCAGATGGAAGTCCATGAAACTTGCAGTTCTGCTGCATCAGAGAAACTAGCTGAGGTTTCAGCTCAAAGTTGTTTGCTCCACTGGCAGGAATGGAGATGCTTATTCCATGTAAATTGGAATTAGGTGCAGTAAAGTCACCAAGCATTCTCCTTGCATTATTGTTGTTGGGTTCGGCTGCCATCTCCTTTACTTGTTCGAAATTTTCAATAAGGTTGTCTGTGGATTGTTGTAATTTAGCTTCTCTTAGTTTTCTCTTCAGAGTCCTTTCAGGTTCTGGATCAGCTTCAACAAGAATGCCTTTTTCTTTGTCCCTGCTCATAAGAAAGAGAAGAGAAAAAGAAAAGAAGAGGAATCCTCTATGTCACAGTAAAGAGGTTCCTTATTGTTAGTAGAAGAAGAAAAGGAATAGGGGTGAAGAAAAATGAAGAATCCAAACACAAGGGTAAGGATAGGAGCAGTGATGTGAGATGAAGAGAAGTGTTAGTAGATGAATAAATAATTAGAAGGAGATGAGGGAGAAGGATTTTCGAAAATTATTTTTGAAAAAGGGTTAGTGATTTTTCGAAAATAGTTTTTGAAAAAGGTTAGTAGTTTTTCGAAAATTCAAATAAAAAATAAAATAATTAGTCTAATTAAAAAGAAATTTTGAAAAAGAGGGAAGATTTTTTTCGAAAATTAGAGAGAGAGAGTTAGTTAGGTAGTTTTGAAAAAGGTAAGCAACAAACAAAAAGTTAGTTAGTTAGTTGAAACAAATTTTGAAAAGATAAGAAGTTAGGAAGTTAGAAAAGATCTTTTGCAATCACTTTTTTTTGAAAAAGGTAAGATAAGAAGATATTTTTGAAAAGATATGATAGAAATTAGTTTTTGAAAAAGATTTGATTTTTAAAATCTCAATTAATGACTTGATTCACAAGAAATCACAAGATATGATTCTAGAACTTAAAGTTTGAATCTTTCTTAACAAGTAAGTAACAAACTTGAAATTTTTGAATCAAAACATTAATTGATGATGTTATTTTCGAAAATATGATGTAAAATTAAGAAAAAGATTTTTGAAAAATATTTTTGAAATTTTCGAAAATAACTAAAAAAATTGAAAAAAGATTTGATTTTTGAAAAAGATTTTGAAAAAGATAAGATTTTTTTTTCTAATTGAAAATTTGATTTGACTCATAAAAACAACTAGATTTTAAAAATTTTTGAAAAAGTCAAATCTAATTTTCGAAATTTTTAGAGAGAAAAAGGGAAAGATATTTTTTTTTGAATTTTTATGATGAGAGAGAAAAACAAGAAAAATGATGCAATGCATGAAAGGTATGGATCAAAACAATGAATGCATGCAAGAATGCTATGAATGTCAAGATGAACACCAAGAACACTATGAAGATCATGATGAACATCAAGAACACATTTTTGAAAAAAATTTTAATGCAAAGAAAACATGCAAGACACCAAACTTAGAAGTCTTTCATGTTTAGACTCTATGGATGCAAGAATGCATATGAAAAACAAGAAAAGATGCAAAACAAGAAAACATCAAGATCAAAAAAGAAGACTTACCAAGAACAACTTGAAGATCATGAAGAACACCATGAATGCATGAATTTTTCGAAAAATGCAAGATGAATATGCAATTGACACCAAACTTTCAACTTGACTCAAGACTCAAACAAGAAACACAAAATATTTTTTGATTTTTATGATTTTATAATTTTTTTTGTATTTTCTTTTAATTTTTTTCGAAAATCATTTTGAAAAAGAAAAATAAGGATTCCAAAATTTTTAATATGAATTCCAGGGAATCTTATGCTCTTTAGTCTAAAGCTCCAATCAAAGGGTCAGGCATGGCTTAATAGCCAGCCAAGCTCTAGCATGTAAATTACATCCATTGAGGTGATTAGTTGAAGACCAATCCCAAAGCAGTTTGGGTATGGCTTTACAGCCAGATAGGATTCAACATGTTTCATGAAACACTAGAATTCATTCTTAAAAATTCTGAAGAAAAATATATTTTTGAAAACAAATTTATTTTAAGATTTTTTTCAAAAACAAAGGAGAAAATTTTTTAAAAAATTTTTGAAATTTTTTTGAAAAGAAAACAAAAAGAAAATTACCTAATCTAAGCAACAAGATGAACCGTCAGTTGTCCAAACTCGAACAATCCCCGGCAACGGCGCCAAAAACTTGGTGCACGAAATTGTGATCTCAGTTAATGGCTCCAAAGACTTGGTGCTCTAATCTTAATTCATAATTTGTCACAACTTCGATACAACTAACCAGCAAGTGCACTGGGTCGTCCAAGTAATACCTTACGTGAGTAAGGGTCGAATCCCACGGAGATTGTTGGTATGAAACAAGCTATGGTCACCTTGTAAATCTCAGTCAGGCAGATATAAAATAGTAATGGGGTTTTCGAAAATAAGTAATAAAAGAAGGATAGAAATACTTATGTAAATCATTGGTGAGAATTTCAGATAAGCGTATGGAGATGCAATCGTGCCTCTGAACCCCTGCTTTCCTGCTGTCTTCATCCAATCAGTCTTACTCCTTTCTATGGCTGGCTTTATGTAAGGATGTCACCGGTGCCACTAGCTACTTTCAATCCTCTCGGGAAAATGGTCCAAATGCTCTGTCACAGCACGGCTAATCGTCTAGAGGCATCACCATTGTCGTTGGTTGCATCCTATTCCTCTCTGTGAAAATGGTCTGATGCGCTGTCACTGCATGGCTAATCATCTTGGAGGTTCTCGATCATACTGGAATAGAATTTACTATCCTTTTGCGTCTGTCACTACGCCCAGCACTCGCGAGTTTTGAGTTCGTCACAGTCATTCAATCCCAGAGTCCTACTCGGAATACCACGGACAAGGTTTAGACTTTCCAGACTCTCATGAATGCTGCCATCAATCTAGCTTATACCACGAAGATTCTAATTAAGAGATCTAAGATTGAACGCCAGCTTTTGTGCCATTTTGGGCGTTGAACTCCACTTTGCAACTTGTTTCTGGCGCTGGACGCCAGAATTGGGCAGAGAGTTGGCATTGAACGCCAGTTTGCGTCATCTAAACTTGGGCAAAGTATAGACTATTATATATTGCTGGAAAGCCCTGGATGTCTAATTTCCAACGCAATTGAAAGCGCGCCATTTTGAGTTCTGTAGCTCCAGAAAATCTATTTTGAGTGTAGGGAGGTCAGAATCCAACAGCATCAGCAGTCCTTCTTCAACCTCTGAATCTGATTTTTGCTCAAGTCCCTCAATTTCAGCCAGAAAATACCTGAAATCAGAGAAAAACACACAAACTCATAGTAAAGTCCAGAAATGTGAATTTAACATAAAAACTAATGAAAACATCCCTAAAAGTAGCCAGATTCTACTAAAAACATACTAAAAACAATGCCAAAAAGCGTATAAATTATCCGCTCATCAGGAGGCAACCCAATCTTTAATTATCTATGTTAAATTTCTCTTTTTTTTTGTTATTTTATGTTTTCTGTAGGTTGATGATCATGTGAAGTCACAAAAATAATTGAAAAGGCAAAAATAGACTGAAAAACAGAATTAAAAATAGAACACCCTGGAGGAGAAAATTATTGGCGTTTAAACGCCAGTAAGGGTAGCAGAATGGGCGTTAAACGCCCAGTCTGGCACCATTATGGGCGTTTAACGCCAGAAAAGGGCAAAAAGCTGGTGTTAAATGCCAGAAATGGGCAGCAGCCTGGCGTTCAACGCCAGGATTGGCAGAAAGGGGAGTTTTGCACGCCACTTAGTGCAGGGATGAGAAATCCTTGACACCTCAGGATCTGTGGACCCCACAGGATCCCCACTTACCCCACCTCTCTCTCTCTTCTTCACCCACTCACCAATCACCTCAATACCTCTTCCCCAAAAACCCCTCACCTATTAAATCCCACCATTCTCTTCACCACTCACCTCCATCCTTCATAAAACCCACCTACCCCACCATTCAAATTCAAACCACTTTCCCTCCCAAACCCACCCATAATGGCCGAAACACTAAGCCCCCTCCATCTCCTCTATTTCTTCTTCTTCTACTCTCTTCTTTCTTCTTTTGCTCGAGGACGAGCAAACCTTCTAAGTTTGGTGTGGTAAAAGCTAAAGCTTTTTTTTGTTTTTCCATAACCATTAATGGCACCAAAGGCCGGAGAAACCTCTAGAAAGAGGAAAGGAAAGGCAAAAGCTTCCACCTCCGAGTCATGGGAGATGGAGAGATTCCTCTCAAGGGTGCATCAAGACCACTTCTATGAAGTTGTGGCCAAGAAGAAGGTGATCCCCGAGGTCCCTTTTAAGCTCAAAAAGAATGAATATCCAGAGATCCGACATGAGATTCGAAGAAGAGGTTGGGAAATTCTCACCAACCCCATTCAACAAGTCGAAATCTTAATGGTTCAAGAGTTCTATGCCAATGCATGGATCACCAAGAACCATAATCAAAGTGTGAACCCGGACCCAAAGAATTGACTTACAATGGTTCGGGGGAAATGCTTAGATTTTAGTCCGAAGAATGTAAGGTTGGCATTCAACTTGCCCATGATGCAAGGAGATGCACACCCCTACACTAGAAGGGTCAACTTTGATCAAAGGTTGGACCAAGTCCTCATGGACATCTGTGAAGAGGGCGCCCAATGGAAGAGAGATTCAAGAGGGAAGCCAGTTTAACTAAGAAGGCATGACCTCAAGCCCGTGGCTAGGGGATGGTTGGAGTTCATCCAACGCTCAATCATTCCCACTAGCAACCGGTCTGAAGTTACTATAAACCGGGCTATCATGATCCATAGCATCATGATTAGGGAGGAAGTAGAAGTACATGAAGTTATATCCCAAGAACTCGACAAGGTGGGGGACAAGTCCTCTACTTTGGCAAGGTTAGCCTTCCCTCATCTCATTTGTCACCTCTGCAATTCAGCTGGAATTGACATAGAGGAAGACATCCTCATTGATGAGGATAAGCCCATCACTAAAAGAAGGATGGAGCAAACAAGAGATCCCACTCATGGACATAAGGAAATTCCTCACCATGAAATCCCTAAGATGCCTCAAGGGATGCATTTTCCTCCACAAAACTATTGGGAGCAAATCAACACCTCCCTAGGAGAATTAAGTTCCAATATGGGACAACTAAGGGTGGAGCACCAAGAGCATTCTATCCTCTTCCATAAAATTAGAGAAGACCAAAGAACCATGAGAGAGGAGCAACAAAGGCAAGGAAGAGACATTGAGGAGCTCAAGCACTCCATTAGATCTTCAAGAGGAAGAACAAGCCGCCATCACTAAGGTAGACCCGTTCTTTAATCTCCTTATTTTTTTTATTTTCTATTTTTCAAAAATTATGCTTTATGTTTATTTATATTTGTGTCTTTATTACATGATCATTAGTGTCTAAGTGTCTATGCCTTAAAGCTATGAAAATGAATCCATCACCTTTCTTAAATGAAAAATGTTTTTAATTGAAAAAAGAAAAAGAAGTGCATGAATTTTGAATTTTAAACAGTTTAATTATTTTGATGTGGTGGCAATACTTTTGTCTTTCTGAATGAATGCTTAAACAGTGCATATTTTTTATATTGTTAATTCATGAATGTTAAAATTGTTGGCTCTTGAAAGAATGATGGAAAAGGAGAAATGTTATTTGATAATCTGAAAAATCATAAAAATGATTCTTGAAGCAAGAAAAAGCAGTGAATAAAAAAGCTTGCAGAAAAAAATATATGCGAAAAAAAATGCGAAAAAAAGAGAAAAAAAAAGAGGAAAAAAAAGAGAGAAAGAAAAAGCAAGCAGAAAAAGCCAATAGCCCTTTAAACCAAAAGGCAAGGGTAAAATAAAAAGGATCCAAGGCTTTGAGCATCAGTGGATAGGAGGGCCCACAGGAATAAAATCTTGGCCTAAGAGGCTAAACCAAGCTGTCCCTAACCATGTGCTTGTGGCGTGAAGGTGTCAAGTGAAAACTTGAGACTGAGCGGTTAAAGTCGTGGTCCAAAAGCAAAAAGAGTGTGCTTAAGAGCTCTGGACACCTCTAATTGGGGACTCTAGCAAAGTTGAGTCACAATCTGAAAAGGTTCACCCAGTTATGTGTCTGTGGTATTTATGTATCCGGTGGTAATACTGGAAAACAAAATGCTTAGGGTCACGGCCAAGACTCATAAAGTAGCTGTGTTCAACAATCAACATACTTAGCTAGGAGAATCAATAACACTATCTGGATTCTGAGTTCCTATAGAAGCCAATCATTCTGAATTTCAAAGGATAAAGTGAGATGCCAGAACTGTTCAGAAGCAAAAAGCTAAAAATCCCACTCATCTAATTAATACTGATCTTCATAGATGTTTTTGGAATTCATTGTATATTCTATCCTTTTTATCTTAAATGATTTTTAGTTGCTTGGGGACAAGCAACAATTTAAGTTTGGTGTTGTGATGAGCGGATAATTTATACGCTTTTTGGCATTGTTTTTAGTATGTTTTTAGTATGTTTTAGTTAGTTTTTATTATGTTTTTATTAGTTTCTATTTAAAAATTACTTTTCTGGACTTTATTATGAGTTTGTGTATTTTTCTGTGATTTCAGGTATTTTCTGGCTGAAATTGAGAGACCTGAGCAAAAATCTGATTCAGAGGCTGAAAAAGGACTGCAGATGCTGTTAGATTCTGACCTCCCTGCACTCGAAGTAGATTTTCAGGAGCTATAGAAGTCCAATTGGCACGCTCTCAATTGCGTTGGAAAGTAGACATCCTGGGCTTTCCATAAATATATAATAGTCCATACTTTTCCCAAGATTTGATGGCCCAAATAGGCGTTCTAAGTCAGCTCAAGAATTCTGGCGTTTAACGCCAGAACTGACACAAAAGCTGGAGTTAAACGCCCAAACTGGCACAAAAGCTGGCATTTAACTCCAAGAAAAGTCTCTACATGTGAAAGCTTCAATGCTCAGCCCAAGCACACACCAAGTGGGCCCAGAAGAAGATTTCTGCATTAATTACCTATTTCTGTAACCCTAGGCTACTAGTTTTCTATAAATAGGACCTTTTGCTATTGTATTTTCATCTTTTGATCATCTTGGAATCATGTTTTGATGATTGAACCCTCTTTAGGAGGCTGGCCATTCAGCCATGCCTAGACCTTTTGTTCTTATGTATTTTCAACAGTGGAGTTTCTACACACCATAGATTAAGGTGTGGAGCTCTGCTGTTCTTCATGAATTAATGCAAAGTACTATTGTTTTTCTATTCAACTCAAGTCTATTTCTTCTCCAAGATACTCATTCGCACCCAAGAACATGATGAATGTGATGATTATGTGACACTCATCACCATTCTCACCTATGAACGCGTGACTGACAACCACTTCCGTTCTACATGCAAACAAGCTTGAATGTGTATCTCTTGGGTTTCTAATCTAAGATTAGAACCTTCGTGGTATAGGCTAGAATTATTGGCGGCCATTCCTGAGATCCGAAACATCTAAACCTTGTCTGTGGTATTCTGAGTAAGATCTGGAAAGGGATGACTGTGACGAGCTTCAAACTCGCGATTGTTGGGCGTGTGACAGATGCAAAAGGATCTATGGATCCTATTCCAACATGATCGAGAACCGACAGATGATTAGCCGTGCGGTGACAGCGTGCGTAGAACATTTTCACTGAGAGGACGGAAAGTAGCCATTGACAATGGTGATGCCCAACATAAAGCTTGCCATGGAAATGAGTATGAATGATTGGAAGAGGGCAATAGGAAAGCAGAGGTTCAAGAGGAATAAAGCATCTTCATACGCTTATCTGAAATTCCTACCAATGAATTACATAAGTATCTCTATCTTTATCTTATTTTATGTTTTATTCATCTTTTAATTATCAATCCTCCATAACCATTTGAATCCGCTTGACTGAGATTTACAAGATGACCATAGCTTGCTTCAAGCCGACAGTCTCCGTGGGTACTCACGTAAGGTTTATTACTTGGACGACCCAGTGCACTTGCTGGTTAGTTGTGCGGAATTGTGACAAAGTGTGATTCACGTTTGAGAGCTCCAAGTCCTTTGGTGCCATTGTTGATGATCACAATTTCGTGCACCAAAGGTTCAATACGATTCCGTGCTCCAAATGGAAGTGCAAGGATTGGTGTAGAGCTCAATTGTATGGATTTAGAAAGCTGTTTGAATGCTTCAGTGAGAATTCGGATTGCTTACCACCTGGTTGGAACAAAGATGGTTGACAAGAAGATGGGTACAAAAGCAAGGTTTGGGATCCTGGAATTCATTCTGATAATCAATACTTCTGGAGCCTGAACACCTGCTTTAACTTGCTCGAAGGCTTTACGTGCCTTGTTTGGGACCCCGGAGGCTATTGGAATTGCAAACGTTGGTGGAGATTTTTGGATGAGTTCAAGCACAAGCCACCATAACAAGGAGCTCATCAAATGTCCAACTTAAGGACTTTAACTAAAAGTGCTAGGTGGGAGACAACCCACCATGGTATGATCGTCCCTTTTTTTCTTCAATCTTAATTTTATTTTATTTTGCTTGTTTTTAGTTTTATTTTATTTTATTTTTCCTAGTATCATTCATAACATTTGCATCAGCATCTGCATTTTTGCATTCTACATACCACATGAAAAAAAAACCAAAAATATTCAAGTAATTAAGTAAATAAATAAATGAATAAGGGGACAAAATTACCCCAATGTTAAGTTAATAAAAGATCAATGCATGTGTGATACAAGTTAAGAGAAAAGTTGATGCATGAGTATGTGATACAAAAGTGGGAAAATTTTGGGTAGCTAGGTATGATTTTAAAAGTATAAAGAGTATATGTATAGGTGAAAGCTTAGGTTAATCAAGGATTCAATTTATAGCTCACTTAGCCATATATATACCCTCACCTTTACCTTAGCCCTATTACAACCTTAAAAAGACCTCATGATGTTTGCATTGGTACATTAAATACTTGTTGATTGGTTAGGTGAAGAACAAGGTTTAGAAAGCATGACTAGAGAAGAGTAGAGTGATTACCCTATACGCTTGAGTGATTAGAGTGCACATATAATATCAGTAAGGGTTTAATACTTGATTCTATGTTCCCTGCTTTCATGAGTTGTCTTCTTACAAGTTTACTTGTTTTTACTCTATGATTTTAATTAGTAATATCTGATTTATGTTTGTCATGAAGAACTTATTTACTTTTAACAAAGTAGGCAAAATCATCTTAGCATATAGTTACATTCATACATAGGTTGCATTGTATTGCTTGAGTCTTACTTTTCTCTACTCATTTATTTTATCTCCTTGAGCTAAGCATGAGGACATGCTAATGTCTAAGTGTAGAGAGGTTGATAAACCACTATTTCATGGTTCATCTTGTGTTCAATTGAGTGGTTTCATCAAGTCTTTTCCCACTTATTCATATGATTTGCATGATTTTACAATTCCTTCCTAATTTTGTTCTATGGCTGAAAACTTGCTTCCTAGAGATCTTTAATTTGTATATTTTAATTCTCCTTTATACCATTCGATGCCGTGATCTGTGTTAAGTATTTTCAGGCTTTATAGGACAGGAATGACTTAGAGGATAGAAAGGAAACATTCAAAAATGGAGGGAACGCGCGAAAATAAAGTTTTGAAGAAAATGGAAGCGACGCGCGCGCATGGATGACGCGGACGCGTGCCTTGCGCAAAGCACGAGCGACGCATACGAGTGACTGACGCGTACGCGTGACAAGGAAAATCACCAAATGACGGGCACGCATGACCTACGCGTACGTGTGATAGACGCCACGTGCAGAAAGTTGCAGAATTCGCCGCCAGCGATTTCTGGGCCCTTCTCGGCCCAAATCCAAGCCCAGAAACACAGAATAGAGGCTGGAGAATAAGGGAATCAATGGATTCATTCAACATTCATTCAAAAATTCATAATTTCAGGTTTAGATGTAGTTTCTAAAGAGAGAGGCTCTCTCCTCTCTTTTAGGTTTTAGGATTTAGGATTTCTCTTAGTTTTAGGATTATTTCTTCTCAATTCCAGGTTTAATGTTCCTTTAATTTAGTTTCTTTTCTACTTTTATTTATTCCAGTACTTTGATTTATCTATTTCTCTTGTTAATTACTTATGTTGCCAAATTGGTTTATAAATTCCTATGTTTAATTTTATTTTCTATTTAATATAATTTGAGCTATTTCAGATTTATGATTGCTTTCTTCAATTTATGTTGTTGATGTTTTCAGTTTAATTTAGATTTCTTCTCCCTTTGCTTTGGTTGAGTAATTGGTGACACTTGAGTTATCAAACTCAATTGTTGATTGAAAATTAGAATTTGCTGATTGATTTGGATCCCTCTAAAGCTAGTCTTTTCATAGGAGTTGACTAGGACTTAAGGAATCCCATTGATTAGTCCACTTGACTTTCCTTTATTTAGTAAGGGTTAACTAAGTGGGAGCAATAAACAATTCTCATCATACTTGATAAGGATAACTAGGATGGGATTTCCAGTTCTTATACCTTGCAATGGTTTTCATGATAATTAATTTACTTTATTGTTAATTTATTTCCTTGTTCCCTATTTCAAAAACCCAAAAAATATACTTTTCCATAACCAATAATAAATCATACTTCCCTGCAATTCCTTGAGAGACGACCCGAGGTTTCAATACTTCGGTTATAAATTTTATTGTGTTTTCTTTAGTGACAACCAAAACTTTTGACTAACGGATTTCTGCTAGTAAAGAATTTCATAAAAATAATCACGTTGTAAGCATAGTTTCTAAACCAACAAAGAATCCTTTCGTACAAAAGTTTGGTTGTCACAAGTAACAAAACCCTAATAAAATTGATAACCGAAGTATCTAAACCTCGGGTCGTCTCTCAAGGAATTGCAGGGTAGTATGATTTATTATTGGTTATGGACAAAGGTATATTTTTGGGTTTTTGAAATAGGGAACAAGAAAATAAATTGGGAAGAAAGTAAATTAATTATCATGAAAACCATTGTAGGATATAAGAACTGGAAATCCCATCCTAGTTATCCTTATCAAGTGTGATGAGAATTGTTTATTGCTCCCACTTAGTTAACCCTTACTAAATAAAGGAAAGTCAAGTAGACCAATCAATGGGATTCCTCAAGTCCTAGTCAACTCCTAAGGAAATACTAGCTTTAGAGGGATCCAAATCAATCAGCAAATTCTAATTTTCAATCAACAACTGAGTTTGATAACTCAAGTGTCACCAATTACTCAACCAAAGCAAAGGGGGAGAAATTTAAAAGCATCAATAACATAAATTAAAGAAATAATCATAAATCTGAAATGCCTCAAATTGTATTAAATAGAAAATCAAATTAAACATAAGAATTCATAAACCAATTTGGCAATATAAGTAATTAACAAGAGAAATAGATGAACTAGAATACTTGGAATAAATAAAAGTAGAAGAGAATATAAATTAAAGGAACATTGAACCTGGAATTGAGAAAACGAAGAAATCTTAATCCTAAAACCTAAGAGAAATCCTAAATCCTAAAACCTAAGAGAGAGGAGAGAGCCTCTCTTTTTGGAAACTATATCTAAACCTAAATTTTGTGAATTTTTGAATGAATATTGAATGAATGATTGATGATTGATTGATTCCCTCATTCTCCAGCCTTTATTTTGTGTTTCCGGGCTTGGATTTGGGCCGAGAAAGAGCCCAGAAATTGCTGGGGGCGAATTCTGCAACTTTCTGTATGTGGCGTCTGTCACACGTACGCGTAGGTTACGCATGCGCGTCATTTGGAAGTTTTCCTTATCACGCGTCCACGTCTTCCATGCGCGCGCGTCGCTGCCATTTTCTTGAAAACTTCATTTTCGCGCATTCCTTCCACTTTTTCATGTTTCCTTTCTGTCCTCTAAGCCATTCCTGCCCTATAAAGCCTGAAAATACTCAATACACAGATCACGGCATTGAATGGTTTTCCGAGGGTGACCTGAAACTGTAGGTCGTTCTCAGACGAGATCTTCTGGGCTGATCGGAGATGATGTGTCCGGCTGTGAGTGGCGGCCAGAGCTGTCATGTCCGACTTGATAGACTGGATGCGCTGCTGATCCTTCGTCACCGGAGGGGGGGGGGGGACTTGCAAGAGACTCTGATGCTTAAGTTAGCATGGGTATTAAGCAGGTTTTTTGTAGAATCAGAGTATGAGTTATACCTGGGTGCTCCAGTGTATTTATAATGGTGTGGAGTGACCTTTTTAGATAAGTTAAGTTAGTTATCTTATCTTATCTTATCTTCATGGGAACCGCCTTTATCTCCATAGGCTTGGACTGCCTTTGGATTTGGGGCGTGTTCCTCTATTTGGGCCCTTTACTGGGCTTTCCTGTCGATTTGGCCGAACTCTTTGAGAAGAGGTCGGATAGCCTGACTTGAAGAGGTCGGTCGCTTTGTTACTGAACATCCCGGGTCCGATAGCTCGACCCAGGGTGAAAACAGTGCCCCTGCTCGAGCTCAGTCTTTCTTTTTGAGGTCGAGTCCTAGTTTTTTAAGACTTCGATCCTTCTCTGATGAAGCCGAACTCGAGCATTTGTCGACTTCTTTCTTTGAAGAATCTTCCTTTTTTGAATGTGGAACGTTTTCTTCTGAAAGCGCGCGCTTTTATATTAGCGCTCTGTTCTTGGGAGCGTGTGAGCGTTTAATACCTTCATTAATTGGTCTTAATTGCCCCGTTTCCCTTGGATTTTTATGTTGAACTTTACACACAGAAACGGTTTCTCTTCTCCGTTTTTACTTGTAACTTCCCTTTTCTTTCTCCCTTTCTGTTTCCTGACGTTTGCAGTTTTCACATTTCTTCCCTGCGACGTCATTTGGTGATTTCTTGGTGTCTCTCTTTGCTCGAAAGGTGATTCTGTCCCTCCGTCTTTGATCTTTTACGAAACTTCTTCCTTTGTTCAGGTTGGTTCTTCTTTTCATTGTTCTCATCCTTTTTTCTGATAAAGCTTTGATTCTGACTGAATGTACGTTGGGAAAGCTTGAGCCTTTTTGTAGTCTTGTGTTTGCTTGTTACTGTGATGTATTTTTTCTGGTTTCTTTTTAGTCTTTATTCATACTCCTAGCATTTCTGTTGAGGCTTTCTAGGGTTTGGCATGTTCTGCTGTTGCTTCTGGTTGTTTTTTGATACTTTGAAAACTGTATTTGTTTACTTCTATAAAGATTGCCCCTTGATTTTTGCCCTGTTGATAGCTTTCCTTGCTGTTGAACTTTGTAAGAGATGATCGATGCTTTGTTTTACTTTGTTTGTTCGGAGGGGGATTTTATTTCTCTGAATAAAAGGTTGCATCTTTGATGATATTTTATTATTTAATAGCTTCGTTCGTTGATCAAAACTGGGATAGTGAATCTGGGAGGTAGTTTACTTTGATGATCTGTGGCTCGTAGCTTTCTTCTCAAAGTGTCACTTTAGTTGAAAGAAAAAGAAAAAAGGGTTTATTGTTTTCTTGTTGGGACGTATCGAGATGTAGGCTTTAGGTTTCCTGAGTCCCTGTCCTGCTAACTGCCTCCAAAGGATGCCCCTGGATCTTTTGGTGTGGGTCCTGGGGTTTTCTTTTGTTGTTTGTACTGCGCTGGATTATGTTTGGCCGAGTTGTTTTGATTTCATCCGAGATGTTTTTTAGTAATCCAATCTTTTTTTCTTGTTTGTAGGACTAGTTGGCCATGTCTTCTCGCAAAAATATTGTAGAGACGTCCTCTAAGGTCCCTGAGGGAATGTTCGATTGGTTGGACTCCCTTGTTTTGATGTGTGTTTCTGTGATCAATGCTGAATTCTGTGTGGAGCTTAGGAAACATCACCGCCTTTGTAAGAGTAGAGATCAAGAGAGGAATTATGAATTGGTAGCACCTGACTCCGAAGAGAGGGTTTGCTTCCCTACCCTGACCCAGGGGGAGCGCCCTTTCTTTTATGCTTACGGTTATTTTTTCAGCCAGTTGGACATCATTTTTCCCTTCACTTCCTTTGAGACCGATTTTTTGTGGTCGTGTAATGTAGCCCCATCCCAACTTCATCTGAACTCCTGGGGTTTTATTAAGATTTTTCAGCTTCTTTGCCGAGAATTGGATGTTACCCCTTCTCAAACTCTTTTTCTTTATTTGTTTGTTTTAACTAAGCCCGGGATTTCTGCAAAAAAGAAAGCCTCGTGGGTTTCTTTTAGATCTGCACAAGGACATAAGGTTTTTACCATGTATGACGAGTCCTTTAGGGATTTCAAGAATTATTTTTTCAAGGTTCGAGCTGTTGAAGGAGCTCATCCCTTTTTCCTGGAAGCGAATGATGAGCCATCTTTCCCTCTGCATTGGCAGCAGAATGTAGTAGTATCCCGCTATACGTGGGAAAAGCTCGACGAGATTGAGTAGGCCTTTGTAACAGTTTTGGAGAACCTTTGGGGGGAACATCCTCATCTGGATACTAAAAGGTCTTTGGGGGACCCCTCCCTCGTCCGAACTGCGTTGGGTATTACTTGATATATATTGATTCTTGTTTTTACTCTGCTTTTTTCTTCTTTCATGGTCTGTAAAACTGCTGGTTTTCATTTCACAGAGATGGTCAAAAATAACGATGCAATGAAAGCTTTCAAGAAGGCAAGAAAGGCTACTGCAGCTCAGAACATCTCGACCAAGACGGATGGGGAAGGATCTTCTCAGACGACATCGAAACCATCTGTGCCGAGCTCTCCTGGTATGAGGAGAGTGATTTTTACTCCTCGAGTCCGTTTGGTGGATCCTCCGCAGTCTTCTGCTGCTGCTGCATCTTCTCCTTCGGCTATTCCTCCTTCCAAAAAACCTCGGACTGTTGAACCATTTAATCTGGATGCGCCAGATTTTGATCCTATTGGCTTTGTCGACCAGCAGATTGGTCCTTATGGTGTCCTCTCTATGATGTTTCTCATTTAGATTTTATAACTTGGAGTAGCATCAAGATGGCGCATATAGGTGCTGCCCTGTACCGAACTGCCCAAGACCTTCCTCTGCATGCTACCAAAGCCTTTATGGAGGAGGCTAAGCGGGAGTTCGACCGGATAAAGGGTTTGAAGGAGGAGCTCGAAGTGAAGGTGTCCAAACTGGAGAAGGAGTTGGAGGGCGAGAAAGCTAGTTCCATTGCTTTGGCGGCTTCTGTGAGGTTGGCTGAAGACACAGCATTAAGGCACAAGGATAGCTACGTCACATCCTATAGGGAAGTGATGCATCTTAGGGAGGAGTTGGAGTCGGCCCGGGTTGATTATGCCGAGCTCCAGGGTCACCTTGTGGGCAGTGTAAATGCTGCTTATGAGAACTTGAAGGAGCAGGTTCGAGTTATTGCACCTGAGGCCGACCTTACTCTCTTTAGTCTGGACAATGTTGTAAAGGATGGCAAGATTGTTCCTGACGACCCTGATGACGATGATGTTGAACCTCCCTTCGTGCCTGCTGCCAAAGCCTCTGTGGTGTCGACTTCTTCAGTTCCTTCGGTTGAGGCCAGTCATCCCGAGTCAGAACCTGACTGTCGAATCTTGAATCGGGATGATGGGACTGTGGATGCCGTCCCTCTTCAGACTCGTCCTCCTTCGCCCCGTGTTGATGCTGGTAAAGAGCCTTAGGATCCTTAATGAATTTTCTAATTGCTTGTGTAGGTAGCCCGGCTTGTGGGCTTTTTAAACTCTTTATTTTGTAAATGATGTTTCTGACTTTCGCTGCACTCCTAGTTGCTTGTTTAGCAACTTTATTTTGAAAAACAAAGTAATTTCCAAGCTCTTGGGGTTAGTTTTGGTAACCTCTTGGGCTTGTTATTATCATAACTTGTGTTTTTTCGTAACATGTCCTTCTGCACTCGTCTAGGTACCTTTCTAGGTTTTTGGGAGTGTTAGAATTTTCGTTGTCTGATCTCTTTGGACTGGCTTGAGCCTTCGCCTGATGTTATTTCCAGTAATTTGTGTTGTTTGGACCTCGTTCGGGTCTTTATCCAAAATTACTTAGTATAACGCTAAAGCTTTCGGAAGGCCGATCTCGTCATATCGGTTTTATCCAAGTTGTTGTTAGTAATCCTCTTTTTTGGACCTTGCTTAGGTCTCTTTCAGGGATTACCTTACGTTTTTGGGCTGACTCCCTCGTGTTGGGTCCTCTTAAGTTATTTTTGTAATCCTCTTTCTTGGACCTTATTCAGGTCTCTTTCAGGGATTACTTTTATAACTTTTATGCTTTGGGTCGACTTCGTCATGTCGGGCCCTTCTAAGTTATTTTTGTAATCCTCTTTCTTGGAACTTGTTCAGGTCTCTTTCAGGGATTACTTTTATAACTTTTATGCTTTGGGCCGACTTCGTCATGTCGGGCCCTTCTAAGTTATTTTTGTAATCCTCTTTCTTGGACCTTGTTCAGGTCTCTTTCAGGGATTACTTTTATAACTTTTATGTTTTGGGCTGACTTCGTTATGTCGAGCCCTTCTAAGTTAAAGTAATCATCTTTTATAGGTTGGCCAGACCTCTTTCCAGGGTTTACTTAAAACTTTGGTTGACTTGGTCCAACTTCTTAACGTCGGCCAGTCTTTAAGTTATTATTTAGCAATCCATTAAGACCTCGTCAGGTCCTTTCTCCGGATCACTTTCGATAACTTCTTGCATTATTCTGTTTTCATCTTTGCCGATTTGTAGAAGGTGAGTTTAATCCTTTAGTCGACCTTTAGATGAATTTGGTTTTCATCTCTACTGGTCTTTATCGTGATCGTGCAGTGAATTTTATTTTTCACTTTCTGCTGATCTGTTGCTTTATAATCGTGCGATGAATGTTTCAGATTAATGCATCTTGGAAACTTGTAGAACATCTAACATATTTTATTTAAAAGAAAATGCAAATATGTACATGTAGATTTTTTATCCTTTTAAGTCGGATAATTTGTGGATCTCAACTTGGTGCCTCATTAAAAAACCTTTTCAGGAAAAAGAGTACACCCTATGCTGAGATCCTTTACCATTTCTAACTATAGTACCTTCTTAGGTTGCAGGCGTGCCATGACCTGGGAAGCTCTCACCCCTCGAGTTCGGATAGTCTGTAGTAGCCCTTCCCAAGTACTTCTATGACTCGGTAGGATCCTTTCCAGTTTGCTACCAGCTTTCTTTCTCTAGGTCGAGTTGTTCCGATATCATTTCAGATTAGGCTGAGATCATTCTCCGAGAAACCTCATAGTACTATCTTTTGATTATATCTGGAAGCCATTCGACGTTTTAATGCTTCTTCCCTGATCCGAGCTCTTTCTTGGATTTCGGGAAGTAGGTCGAGCTCTTCCCTTTGAAGTTGGGAGTTGGCTTCTTCATTATAGTGGACTACTCTAGGCGACCCTTCTTCAATCTCTACTGGGATCATTGCCTCCATTCCGTACGCTAATCAGAAGGGTGATTCCTTTGTGGTGGAATGTGGCGTTGTTCGATATGTCCATAGGACTTGTGGGAGCTCTTCAGCCCAAGCTCCCTTTGCACCCTGTAATCTATGTTTTAACCCGGCCAATATGACTTTGTTGGCAGCTTCAGCTTGTCCATTGGCTTGGGGATGTTCTACGGAAGTGAATTGGTATTTTATGTTCAAGTCGGCCACTAGCTTTCTGAAGCCTGTATCTGTGAATTGGGTGCCATTGTCTGTAGTGATGGAGTATGGAACCCCGAACCTTGTGACAATGTTCCTATATAGGAATTTTCGACTTCTTTGAGCAGTGGCGTTAGCTAGAGGTTCTGCCTCGATCCACTTTGTGAAATAGTCTACCCCTACTATGAGGAATTTAACTTGTCCCGATCCCTGAGGAAAAGGTCCGAGAAGGTCGAGTCCCCATTTTGCGAATGGCCAAGGTGAGGTCACGCTGATGAGTTCTTCTGGCGGGGCGATGTGAAAGTTGGCATGTTTCTGACATGGTGGACATGTCTTTACGAACTCCGTGGCTTCTTTTTGTAGAGTTGGCCAATAAAATCCTACCCGAAGTACTTTTTTGGTGAGTGCTTGTGCTCCGAGATGATTGCCACAGATGCCGCTGTGTACTTCTTCTAGAACTTCCTTCGTGTTGGAAGTTGGTACACATTTTAACAATGGTATTGAAATTCCTCTTTTGTAAAGAGTATTGTTTATGATAGTGTAGTATTGTGCCTCCCGTTTTAACCTTTTTACTTTCTTTTTATCTATAAGGAGTGTTTCTGTTTTGAGGTAGTTAATTATAGGAGTCATCCATCCTTGATCTAGACTTGTTATGGCTAGGACTTTTTTCTCTTCTGAGATTGACGGGTTCTGTAGTGTTTTCTGGATGAGGCTTCTATTGTTGCCCCCTGGTTTGGTGCTGGCTAGTTTTGAGAGTGCATCAGCCCGGGCATTTTGTTCGTGGGGTATGTGATGAATCTCATACTCCCCGAGTTGTCCGAGTTGTTCCCTGGTTTTATCCAATTATTTTTCATGGTGGGGTCCTTGGCTTGGTAGCTTCTTTCTATTTGTGAAGTGACCACCTGCGAATCGCTGAAGATGATGAGTTTTTGAGCTTCAACCTCTTTAGCCAGCTTCAAACCAGCTAGTAGTGCCTCATATTTAGCTTGGTTATTTGAGGCAGGGAACCCGAATTTGAGAGAGAGTTCGATTTGGGTTCCTTGATTACTTTCAATTATCACACCCGCGCCACTTCCAGTCTTATTTGAGGAGCCGTCCACGTAGAAATTCCATTTTGTGGGGATTTCCGGGGTGTCTATAAATTCTGCAATGAAGTCGGCCAGGTATTGTGATTTGATGGCCATCCGAGCTTCGTATTGAAGGTCGAATTTGGATAACTCGACTACCCATTGCAAGATTCTGCCTGCTAGGTCTTTTTCTGCAATATCCCTTTTATGGGCTGGCTCATTCGAACCTTAATGGTGTGAGCTTGGAAGTACGGACAAAGTCGTCGAGATGTTAGTATGAGAGCATAGGCAAACTTTTCTATTTTTTGGTAGTTCAGCTCGGATCCTTGTAATGCTTTACTGATGAAGTATACGGGTTGTTGCCCACTGTCGTCTTCTCGAATTAGCGCTGAAGCTACTGCCCGACTCCCTACCGCGAGGTATAATATGAGTGGTTCTCCTTCTCGTGGCCGAGATAGGATAGGTGGCTGTCCTAGGAATCTTTTGAAATCTTGGAAGGCCTGTTCGCACTCCGTTGTCCATTCAAACCTCTTTCCTTTCCTTAGAGTAGCATAGAAAGGAAGAGATCTTATTACTGATCCCGCTAGAAATCTGGACAAGGCTGCCAATCTCCCGTTGAGTTGTTGTATCTCTTTGACACACGTTGGGCTCTTCATGTTGAGTATGGCCTGGCATTTATCCGGATTTGCCTTGATTCCTCTTTGTGTGAGCATAAAACCTAAGAACTTGCCAGCTTCTACTGCAAAGGTGCATTTTGCAGGATTGAGTCGCATGCCATGCTTCCTTATAGTGTCGAACACTTGGACCAGGTCGGGCAATAATGTCTCTTCACTTTGTGTCTTTATCAACATGTCGTCCACATAGACTTTATTGATTTTTCCGATATGATCTGAAAAGACTTTATTCATTAGCCTTTGATAAGTAGCTCCCGTGTTTTTGAGACCAAAAGGCATTACGATGTAGCAGTAGTTTGCTTTTGGTATTAGAAACGAGGTTTTTTCTTGATCAGGTGGATACATTGGGATTTGGTTGTATCCGGAATATGCATCCATAAACGAGAGGTATTTATATCTGAAGGAGGCATCTACCAAAGCGTCGATACTTGGGAGTGGATAAGGATCTTTTGGGTAGTCTATGTTGAGATTAGTGTAGTCGGTGCACATTTTCCACTTTCCATTTGATTTTTTCACTAAGACGATGTTAGCTAACCGTAGTAGATACTTGACTTCTCTTATGAATCCTGCCTCTAGTAAAGCTTGTACCTGCTCTTCCACAGCTTGGGATTGTTCGGGTCCGAGCTTTCTACGCCTTTGTTGTACTGGTCGAGATCCAGGGTAGACTGCTAGCTTATGACACATTAACTCGAGGTCTATGCCTAGCATGTCTGCAGCCTTCCACGCAAAGAGATCGACGTTATCTCGTAAGAACTGTACGAGTGATTCTTTTATGTCTCCTCTTAGAATCGTGCCAATATTAGTTGTTTGGTTCGAGATGTCTCCAATCTGGACTTTCTCTACTTCACCTCTACGTTGTGGACGGAGTTCTTCTCGCCTCTGAACTCCACCAAGTTCGATTGTGTGGAATTCTTCTCCTCTGCCTCTGAGGTTTAGACTTTGTTATAACAGCGGCGCGCCATCTTCTGATCTGCTTTTATCGTAGCTATCCCTTCTGCAGTTGAGAATTTCATGCATAGATGTGGAGTTGAGACTATTGCGCCGAGTTGATTTAAGGTTGTCCGACCTATTAAGGCATTGTAGGCTGAGCTCACGTCGACCACTATGTAGTCTATCTTGAGTGTTCTGGATTGGTTTCCTTTTCCGAAGGTTGTGTGTAGTGGGACGTATCCCAGTGGTTGCACTGGAGTATCTCCCAGTCCGAACAGGCTGTTTGGATATGCTCTAAGCTCTTTTTCTTCTAAGCCGAGCTTGTCGAAGGCAGTTTTGAATAAGATGTCGGTGGAGCTCCCTTGGTCTATTAGTGTGCGATGGAGATTTGCATTTGCCAGTATAATGGTGATGACCATGGGATCGTCGTGTCCTGAGATGATACCGGATGCATCTTCTTTGGTAAACGTAATTGCAGGGATGTCGGGTACTTCCTCCTTTCCTTTGACATGATATACTTCTTTGTGATATCTTTTACGAGATGATTTGGAGATTCCTCCTCCTGAAAACCCTCCGTGTATCATATGAACATGTCTTTCTGGTGTACGAGGTGATCGCTCGGTCCGTCCAACCTCCTCGTCCCTTCTCTTTTTTCTTTGCTCATCATCCCGGGTGGCCAGGTACCGATCTAGTTTTCCTTCTCTCACTAATTTTTCTATGACATTTTTAACTCAAAGCATTCATTGGTGGAATGCCCACAGATTCGATGGTATTCACAATATTCGTTCCGGTTTCCTCCCCCTCTTTTGCCTTTGAGTGGTCGAGCTGGGGGTATTTTTTCTGTGTGGCAGACTTCTTTGTAAACATCCACAAGGGACACCCGAAGAGGGGTGTAATTATGATATTTTTTAATTTTTTCCCCTTGTCGATCTTCCTTCTTTCTGGGCTCTTTATCTTTGTCTCGATAGGTGAATCCGGATTTTGAGGTTTCTCCTAGTCGAGAATTTTCTTCCATGTTGATGTATTTCTCCGCTCGTTCTTGCACTTTATCCAGAGATGTGGGGTATTTTTTTTATATGGATTGGCTAAAAGGTCCCTCTCGTAGGCCATTGATGAGGCCCATGATGGCGGCCTACGTTGGTAGGCTTTGTATGTCTAGACATGTTTTGTTGAATCTTTCCATGTAGTTGCGAAGACTTTCCTGATCTCCTTGCTTGATTCCTAATAGACTGGGGGCGTGCTTAGCCTTATCTTTTTGGATGGAGAATCTGGCCAGGAACTTTTTGGCTAAGTCGTCAAAGCTTGAGATGGACTTCGGAGGTAGGTTGTCGAACCATCTAATTGCTGTCTTTGTGAGAGTTGTTGGAAAAGCTTTGTAGCGAACTGCATCTGAGGCGTCGGTGAGGTACATTCTACTTCTGAAATTGCTGAGGTGATGGTTGGGATCTGTAGTGCCATTGTATAAAGTCATATCCGGAAGTTTGAAGTCCTTAGGGATTTTGGTCTTCATGATCTCCCTAGTGAATAGATCTTGATCTTTGCGAGAGTTGTCCTCAGGGGGGGTGGACCGAGTAGCTTTGGCTTTGAGATCGGCTTCGAGTTTTAGAAGTTTATCTTCTAATTCTAGGCGTCGCCTTAACTCTCTTTGTAGATCCTTTCCAACTTCTCGTTGATGCTGGGTTTCTTTTTCAAGTTGCTTTAAACGATCTTGAAGCACTTCTATCACTCCCGGATTTGATGAGTTTTTGTCCCCGTTAGATTCTGGGGTATCTTTCAGTGTTGTGTCCGCATTTTTGTGCGGTATTTTATCCTCTAGATCTGAATCGTGGTCGTTGTCATGGTCGTCCGCCATGGTAATGGGATGACTTCCAGGTTCCCCAGCAACGGCGCCAATGTTTCGAGGGTGACCTGAAACTGTAGGTCGTTCTCGGACGAGATCTTCTGGGCTGATCGAAGATGATGTGTCCAGCTGTGAGTGGCGGCCGGAGCTGTCGTGTCTGACTTGATAGACTGGATGCGCTGCTGATCCTTCGTCACCAGAGGGTGGGGGGTACCTGCAAGAGACTCCGATGCTTAAATTAGCATGGGTATTAAGCAGGTTTTTTGTAGAATCAGAGTATGAGTTATACCTGGGTGCTCCAGTGTATTTATAATGGTGTGGAGTGACCTTTTTAGATAAGATAAGTTAGTTATCTTATCTTATCTTATCTTATCTTTGGGTGAGGTCAGCTTATCTTCATGGGAACCGACTTTATCTCTATAGGCTTGGACTGCCTCTGGATTTGGGTCGTGTTCCTCTATTTGGGCCCTTTACTGGGCTTTCCTGTCGATTTGGCTGAGATCTTTGAGAAGAGGTCGGATAGCCTGACCTGAAGAGGTCGGTCGCTTTGTTACTGAGCATCCTGGGTCGGATAGCTCGACCCAGGGTGTGAACAAATGGTAATAAAGAATAATTAAAATTAATAGTTTTAAGGCCTAGGAAACATGTTTTCACATATATCACAGAATAAGGAAGGAATTGTAAAACCATGCAAATTATATGAATAAGTGGGTGAAGAATTGATAATAACCACTCAATTGAGCACAAGATAAATCATAAAATAGTGGTTTATCAACCTCCCCACACTTAAACATTAGCATGTCCTCATGCTAAATTCAAGAGAAACTAAAAAAAGAGTGAAGGTAGAATGGTGGAATCTATGCAATGCAATCTATCTAAATGCAAGCTACCTAAATGAATCATGCAATTCTAATTATTATCCACCTATATATATAAAGCTTACATGTGGTTAAATTGAGTCAAATTCTTCAAGGAAACATATATGCACAGCCAAGGGCTAAATCATGTTAAAACACATTCACAATTGAATTGAGTTAATCAAAAGAGTTCACAAACTTGCAAGACAATCAGTGATTAAACATGGATATATGGAAATGAGCTATTGAACACTCACTGGATTTGTATATACACTCTAATCACTCAGTGTTTGGGGTTAATCACTCTACTCTTCTCTAGTCATGCTTTCTAAAACTTTGTTCTTCAAATAACCAATCAACAAATATTTAATGTACACATGCAAATATCATGAGGTTTTTTCAAGGTTGTAATGGAGTTAAGGCAAAGGTGAGGGTATATATATATATATGGCTAAGTGAGCTATAAATTGAATCCTTGATTAGTCTAAGATCTCACCTAACATATACATACTCTTATACAATTCATAAATTATGCCTAGCTTCCCATAATTCTCACTTTTTTTTTTCACCAAGTTCTCATGGTTCCCCACACTTAGTTAGTACACAATCTTTATCTTAAGCTAACCAAAGATTCAATTTGGGATATTTTTACTTTGTTTTTCTGCTTAAGGCTAGTGATGTGGTAAAATATAGGACAAAAAGGGGATTAAAAGGCTCAAATTGGCTAACAAGGGTGACATAAAAGGGTAGGCTATTTGGGATACGTGAACAAAAACAAATAATGGCCATTTTCATACTCATGTACCAACTCATTTTTGTGTCCCCTTATTTAATTATTTAATTATAGGGATTTTTTTTGAAAAAGTAAATATAACTCATCAATGCATATGGATTTCCAAATTTTCTGGTTTCACATGAGTAGGTACCCATATTCCTATTTAATTCCCTATATTCCCTATCAACCCAAGTTCTCATGGTTCCCCACACTTAGTTAGTACACAATCTTTATCTTAAGCTAACCAAAGATTCAATTTGGGATATTTTTACTTTGTTTTTCTGCTTAAGACTAGTGATGTGGTAAAATATAGGACAAAAAGGGGATTAAAAGGCTCAAATTGGCTAACAAGGGTGACATAAAAGGGTAGGCTATTTGGGATACGTGAGCAAAAACAAATAATGGCCTCAATCATATGCAAGCATGTAAATACATTCTATATTGGACATATAGAGTGGAACAAAGTAAAGTCTGCAATCATAGTGAAGAAACACACAGGAATGAAAACTATGGTTATATAATGTAACCATGCAATTAAGCTCAAAAACTCACGGGTTGTGTGTTCTTTGGCTCAAAAACTATATATCAGTCATGTATATCATGCAAGTAGGGATAAAGAGTTTCAACTCTAATCAATGTGAATGTTTGAATGGCTTTTATAAAAATAAATATATTCCTTGAAAAATGTCGTCAATTTACCAACATTTATTATTATATATCTATATATATACTAAGTGGATTGTTGTGATTATGAAAAACTAAAAATTTCTAGTTTACTCTCTATTTTCAATTAAACCAAATTCTCATATGCTAAAAAGGGTAAACTAAACTTAATAATCTATATTTTCTATATCACAACTAATAAACTAAGAGTGCAACTCAAGCTAAATATCTAAGATATATACAGCCCAAAGTGCAAAATGTAACAAAGTATGAATAAATAGAAATACAGCAAAAGAAAATGTGCAAGTACTGAAAGGAGAATAAGATAAAATAAGATAGAATAAAAATACAGAACAAGAAATAAAATAGGATGAAAAGGGTCTGAAAGTAGTTCACCAAAATAAAATTTGCCAGAGATGGCAACCTCCCCACACTTATATAATAGCATCGTCCTCGATGCTCAATCAGGCTGGGTGTGAAGGAATATCGTCACCTCCGGAAGGGTGTGCTGCTGCTGTCTCTATGGGCTCTGGCAATGAAGGTGCTTGTGGCTCTGCCTGTATAAGGGCCTGTGGATCTGCTGGCTGTGTCTGCTAAGGCTCCTCATGCTGGGGCACTGCCTGCTGGTTCTCTACCTGTTGGGATCCTGCCTGCTCATCCTCTACCTGTGCGTCGTCCTCCTGCTCATCCGCCTCCTCCTCAGATAGCTCTGATGGTGTGTCAAGCTCGGAGGGGATGTTAGTATGTCCCGACCTGATCATCAGCTTTAAATGCTCATAGCATCGCTTGCTGCGACGCTCAGACCGCTCATATCACCGCTGGTTGCGGTGCCCCATCTGATCCAGGCACTCAAAGAGGCGGTGCACTAAGTGGTAAATGGGCTGGGAAGCAGGTGAGGGTGTTGTGGGTATGGGTGGTGCAGCAGGTGCTGAAAGGGCAGCAAAAGATGTGGCTGCATCAGCGGAAGCAGTACGAGAGGGCGGTCTGTAGCCCAGAGCCTCGAACTTCCTGCCATGTGGGATGATCTTCCTGCAGTCGGCGGCTGGTGGCCTCTCATCCTTAGGCTCCCAGGGTACCTCAGCTCGGCGGCCCAACTAGGTAATCAGATATGGAAAAGGTGGAGTGCCTCGGACATGAACTTTAGCCATGGAATGCTTGATGAATCGTGGAAGGTACAGGTCCTTGCCTTCCATAACGCACCAGATGAGAGTAATCATGGCAGCTAGCACCTCAGTCTCGTGAGTGCTCGGCATAACATAGTTGCTCAGAATTTGCTGCCATAGCCGAGCCTCATCGTTTAGATAAATGATCTTGATGCCTTTACAGTTTACTGTTGACTTACCCATAACCCATGGGACAGCTGGATCAACGGCTATGGTGCACTTCACTGCCTCCTAATCAAAACTCATAAATCTCATGGCTTCCTCAGCCTGCTGATAACCATCTGGCTGATCTGATTTAGGCTGGAAATGGAGGATATCTTCAATTGCCTCCTCAGTAATTAAAATCTACTTTCCTCTGAGTTGTACTGCATCCAAGGTCGTCTTATAATAGTTGCAGTAAAATTCCCTGTCCCAGGATGCATTAACCTCAGTCAAATTCCTTTCTAGAAAGAACCAGCCTCGCTGTTTTATCTGTTTTGTAGTGTACTGTTGTAGTTTAGCTGGAATTCTGAGGGTCTTTTCCAAGTATAGGTGCCTTTTAGTCCCAAAGATCTCATATTTTAGTTCACAATAGCGATTTGCGAACTTGATTGGATCAGTTGCAGGCACTAATTGATCTGCTTTTTCCTGCAGAGTAAAGTTCTTCTCACGCCAGGAATCATCATGTAGTATATCTGTCAGAGCCATAGATGTTTGGCCTCTTTTCCTTTTACCAGTAGTGGCCTTAGCCTTTCCCTTTTCTTTTGAGTCAGACATCCTGAAAGACAGAAAATTCAGGGTATAATTTATCAACTGAAAGCAGAAAAATAGGAAGGCAAATAGGATTCAAGCAATATAAGCATAGATGGGCAAAATAGAAATAAAAGCCAAAGCATAAAGTGAGTCAGATAGATGTAGAATTTTGGACTGTATGCAAGATAAAATTCAAAGAATTCAATTAAAAATCACAATCCAAAAACTATGAGTTGCAGAATGCTTGTTTGTCAGGAAACAACAATAAACATGCCTTGAAAGGGGTTGAAAGTAGTTAGTGTAAAACTAAGAGAGAAGTTAGAAAGTCAATGAGGTCAAGAGTTAATAAGGGAAGTTAAAGTTAGTGGCATGGTACTGTGGTTCCTAGCTAACAGAAATGCACAAACTTGAAGAACAATCAACTCACATTCAAGCAGATAATACAAATTATTGATGATAAATCAGGTAGGAAAGAAAGCACAAGGAGGAATACAATCATCAACAATGCAATTTAAGTTGGAAGGGAACCAAAAAGGATAGGGAATGCTAGCCTAGCATGTCATAAGTTGACTTTGGGTATAAACCAAAGAAAGCACAATGTGAAAGTACCAAAGTCGAGTCATGAATGGTAATTAAGTAAAACCGTTTCTGAGAAAAATTGGCCAGCATTTCGGCAGTAAAAGAAACGTTCCCGGAAAATCAAACAGCATAATAATGCAAGTAGCAGCAATTGTCAAACAGAATTAGCAGTTTATAAGAATTGCAAAACAAGTTATATCAAACCAGCAAGTAGAATGGTATTGAGCATAAGATTAAGGCAATCAACAATCAAGCCTGTTTTAGTTTAAAGGTACAAGTACGGAATTGAATATGAACGCAGAGCAATAATTGCAAGCAGCAGTAACAAATGCACTGTATAAGAATGATGGCATTAAGCAGAATATTATCAAACAGCCATGAAACAGTGAAACAACAACAATAACAGCTAAGCAATAGTGAAAAGCAGAAAATTCAAACAGCAGGTACGGAGCAATTATCAGACCTAGAATCCTCTAACCATATCCTAGCTACCTAACTAACCTAAATTAAACAGAATTGAAATATGCTAGCTGAATAATTTAAACAGAAAAGAAATTGGGGTGCAGTGAAACCTAGAGGGCGCAGTGATAGAAATGGAAATGAAGAGAAGAGGGGGGTGTACGGCGGCGCTAGTGGTGGCGATGCAGCGGCGCTATGGTGGTGGCTGTGCGTGGTGAGGTGCGGGCTGTTAGAGTTGAGAAGGGGATATGAAGGATAGGAAGAGGAAGAGAAGAAGGAGAGGGGCGAGGGGGGATGGTGGCGTTGGGGTGGTGGTGGCCGGTCTGTGGTGGGTGGCCGGCGATTCTGTGGTGGCACGGCGGCGGGTTTAGGTTTGGCGATGGGGCACGGGGCGAAAGAGGGGGGTAGGTTGAGAAGAGGAAGAGAAGGGGGAAGAGGGGAGAATGAGGGCGGTGTGGCTAAGGTAGCGGTGCGGCGGCACTGTGGTGGTGGCGGTGGGATGCGGCGGCTATGGAGGAAAGGGAGGGAAGGAGAGTGGAGATGGAACATTGGGGAAGGGGGGAAAAGTGACGCTGGGACTTGGGTTTTTGCGTCAGGGGGGTTAGTGAATTTAATTCCACATGTACGCGTCGGTCACGCGTGCGCGTGGATGAGGTAAAATTAAAACGACGCGGAAGCGTCATTTACGCGAACGCATAAACAGGGGATAATTCTCACGCGTACGCGTCGACCCAAATTGTGCTAAACGGACGAATCCAGCATCGTTTTGGCATAACTCTTTGTTTCAATTAAGGGGGCAAAAATTTTCACGCGACGCGTATGCGTCGCGCATGCCCACTGATGAGCGGATAATTTATACGCTTTTTGGCATTGTTCTTAGGTAGTTTTCAGTATGTTTTAGTTAATTTTTAGTATATTTTTATTAGTTTTTATTCAAAATTCACATTTCTGGATTTTACTATGAATTTGTGTGTTTTTCTGTGATTTCAGGTATTTTCTGGCTGAAATTGAGGGACCTGAGCAAAAATCTGATTCAGAGGCTGAAAAAGGACTGCAGATGCTGTTGGATTCTAACCCTCCTGCACTCGAAGTGGATTTTTTTGAGCTACAAAAGCCTAATTGGCGTGCTCTCAATTCCGTTGAAAAGTCGACATCCTGGGATTTCCAGAAATATATAATAGTCCATATTTTGCCTGAGATTTGATGGTTCAAACTGGCGTTCCAATTCAGCATAAAAATTCTGACGTCAAAATGCCAGAACTAGCATAAAAGCTGGAGTTAAACGCCCAAACTGGCACCAAGGCTGGCGTTTAACTCCAAGAAAAGTCTCTACATGTGAAAGCTTCAATGCTCAACCCAAGCACACACTAAGTGGGCCCGGAAGTGGATTTCTGCATCATTTACTTATTTCTGTAAACCCTAGGTTACTAGTTTTCTATAAATAGGACCTTTTGCTATTGTATTTTCATCTTCGGACCATCTTTGATTAGTCTTATGCTATCTTAGACCTTTATGGGGGCTGGCCATTCGGCCATGCCTGGACCTTCATTACTTTTGTATTTTCAACGGTGGAGTTTCTACACCCCATAGATTAAGGTGTGGAGCTCTACTGTTCCTCATGAATTAATGCAAAATACTATTATTTTTCTATTCAACTCAAGCCTATTTCCTCTCTAAGATATTCATTCGCACACAAGAACATGATGAATGTGATGATTATGTGACACTCATCACCATTCTCACCTATGAACGCATGCCTGACAACCACTTCCGTTCTACATGCAAACAAGCTTGAATGTGTATCTCTTGGGTTTCTAATCTAAGATTAAAACCTTCGTGGTATAGGCTAGAATTATTGGCGGCTATTCTTGAGATCCGAAAAGTCTAAACCTTGTCTGTGCTATTCCGAGTAAGATCTGGGATGGGATGACTGTGACGAGCTTCAAACTCGCGAGTTTTGGGCGTAGTGACAGACACAAAAGGATCAATGGATCCTATTCCAACATGATCGAGAACCAACAGCTGATTAGCCGTGCGGTGACAGCACATTTGGACCATTTTCACTGAGAGGACGGACGGTAGCCGTTGACAACAGTGATCTCCCAACATACAGCTTGCCATGGAAAGGAGTATGAATGATTGGATGAAGGCAATAGGAAAGCAGAGGTTCAGAAGGAACAAAGCATCTCCATACGCTTATCTGAAATTATCCCCAATGAATTACATAAGTATTTTTATCTTATTTTATGTTTTATTCATATTTTAATTATCTTAAACTTCATAACCATTTGAATCTGCCTGACTGAGATCTACAAGATGACCATAGCTTGCTTCAAGCCGACAATTACTCACGTAAGGTTTATTACTTGGACGACCCAGTACACTTGCTGGTTAGTTGTGCGGAGTTGTGAAGAAGAATTGAGATTATGAACGTGCGTTCCAAGTTTTTGGCGCCGTTGAGATCACAATTTCGTGCACCAAGTTTTTGGCGCCGTTGCCGGGGATTGTTCGAGTTTGGACAACTGACAGTTCATCATGTTGCTCAGATTAGGTAATTTTATTTTATGTTAAAGCTTTTTAATTTTTATTTTCGAAAAAATTTCAAAAAAAATTTTGTATTTGTTCTTCAGAATTTTTAAGAATGAATTCTAGAGTTTCATGATGATTTGTTGAAGTCTGGCTGGCTGTGAAGCCATGTCTAATCTTTTGGACCGAGGTTTCAACTTATCATCACAAGAGCTTGTTGATTTCTATCAATCTTGTTGTTGAATGTAATGATCTGCTAAAGCTTGGTTGGCCATTGGCTATGTCTAGTGTTTTGGACCGAAGCTTTCACTGAAAGCTTGGCTGGCTAGTAAGCCATGTCTAATTCCTGGACCGGAGTTTTAGACTAACATTGCATGATTCCTGGAATTCTCACTAAGAATTTTGAATTCCTTATTTTTTTTTTCAAATAATTTTCGAAAAAAAATACAAAATTTTTTTTATAAAATTATAAAAATAAAAAATAATTTGTGTTTCTTGTTTGAGTCTAGTGTTAGATTTTAAGTTTGGTGTCAACTGCATGTCTTTTTTTCTCTTGCATTTTTCGAAATCTTATGCAATATGTTCTTTGTTGATCTTCAAGTTATTCTTGACGATTTTTTTTGTTCTGATCTTTGAACTCTCCTATTTGGTGTGTTTTGTTGTTTTTCATATGCATTTGCAAAATTGTTATTGTCCCTAGTATACAAACTTCTAAGTTTGGTGTCTTGCATGCATAATTTGTTTTGATCCTGATTTTCCATGTTTAGTTCATTCTGTTGTTTTTCTTTCTCATCAATAAAAATTGAAAAAAAAAATTCAAAAGTATGTCTTTTCAAGTCAATAATATAGAGAATTGAAGATTCAGAACATACAGCAGAGGAATTACAGAGAAAAGGATGGGCGTTCAAAATGCCCAGTGAGGAAGGAAAACTGGCGTTTAAACACCAGCCAGGGTACCTGGCTGGGCGTTAAACGCCCAAAAGGGTAGTATTTTGGGCGTTAAACACCAGAATGGATACCATTCTGGGCATTTAACACCAGGATGGCACAGGAGGGGAGATTTTGTTTTCAATTCAAATCTTTTTCAAATCTTCAAAATTTTTCAAAATCAAATCTTTTTCACATCATATCTTTTTCAAATCACATATTTTTCAATTTTCTTTTTAATATTTTCAAAAATTCCAAAATGATTTTCAAAATCTTTTTCTTATTTTTATTTTTAAAATTAATACTAATATTTAATATGATTGATTCAAAATCTCAAGTTATTACTTGCCTATTAAGAAAGTTTCAATTCTTAAATTTTAAAATCATATCTTTTAGTTTCTTGTTAGTCAAGTAATCAACTTTAACTTTCAAAATCAAATCCTCTTAAATTGTTTTTCAGTCATATCTTTTCAACCATATCCTCTCAATCACATCTTTTTCAAAATAATTTTTAATCATATCTTTTTGATTGCTAATTTCAAAATCTTTTTCAAAATCACTTAACCACTTTCTCACTTTTAATCTTTTTCTATTTAAGGACTAACACTCCCCCTCTTTTAGCAATTCGGACTCACTCCCTCTCTATAAGTTCAAATTCTCCTCTCTACCTCATCCTTCTATTCTTCTTTTCCTCTGACACCTCAAGGAATCTTTATACTGTGACATAGAGGATTCCATACTTTCTTGTTCTCTTCTCTTTCATATGAGCAGGAACAAGGACAAAGGCATTCTTGTTGAAGCTGATCCTGAACCTGAAAGGACTTTGAAGAGAAAGCTAAGAGAAGCTAAAGCACAACTCTCTGGAGAGGACCTAACAGAAATTTTCAAACAAGAAGCAGCCATGGCAGCCAAAAACGACAACAATGCCAACAATGCAAGAAAGGTGCTTGGTGACTTTACTGTACCTACTCCCAACTTCTATGGGAGAAGCATCTCTATCCCTGCCATTGGAGCAAACAACTTTGAGCTTAAGCCTCAATTAGTTTCTCTGATGCAACAGAATTATAAGTTTTACGGACTTCCATTGGAAGATCCTCATCAGTTCTTGGCTGAATTTTTGCAAATCTGTGACACTGTCAAGACTAATGGGGTTGATCCCAAGGTCTACAGGCTTATGCTTTTTCCCTTTGCTGTAAGAGACAGAGCTAGAATATGGTTGGATTCACAACCGAAGGAAAGCCTGAACTCTTGGGAAAAGCTAGTCAGTGCTTTTCTGGCCAAATTCTTTCCACCTCAAAAATTGAGTAAGCTTAGAGTGGAAGTCCAAACCTTCAGACAGAAGGAAGGTGAATCCCTCTATGAAGCTTGGAAAAGATACAAGAAATTGATCAGAAGGTATCCTTCTGACATGCTTTCAGAATGGAGCATCATAGGTATCTTCTATGATGGTCTGTCTGAACTGTCCAAGATGTCATTGGACAGCTCTGCTGGAGGATCTCTTCATCTAAAGAAGACGCTTACAGAAGCTCAGGAGCTCATTGAAATAGTTGCAAATAACCAATTCATGTACACTTCTGAAAGGAATCCTGTGAATAATGGGACAAATGAGAAGAAAGGAGTTCTTGAGATTGATAATCTGAATGCCATATTGGCTCAGAACAAAATATTGACTCAGCAAGTCAATATGATTTCTCAGAGTCTGTCTGGCATGCAAGTAGCAACAGGCAATACCAAAGAAGCTTCATCTGAAAAAGAAGCTTATGATCCTGAGAACCCAGCAATGGAAGAGGTGAATTATATGGGAGAACCCTATGGAAACACCTATAATCCTTCATGGAAAAATCATCCAAATCTCTCATGGAAAGACCAACAGAGGCCTCAACAAGGCTTTAACAACAGTAATGGTGGAAGAAATAAGTTTAGCAATAGCAAGCCTTTTCCATCATCTTCTCAGTAACAGACAGAGAATTCTAAGCAGAGCCACTCTGACTTAGCAACTGTAGTCTCTGATCTATTTAAAACCACTCTAAGTTTTATGACTGAAACAAGGTCCTCTATTAGAAATTTGGAGGCACAAGTGGGTCAGTTGAGTAAGAAAGTTACTGAATTCCCTCCTAGTACTCTCCCAAGCAATACAGAAGAGAACCCAAAGAGAGAATGCAAGGCCATAAACACGTCCCACATGGCCGAATGCATAGAGGAGGGAAAGGCAGTGGTTTCCACTAAGGAAGACTTCAATGGATGTCCACTGGCCTCCAAGGAGTTCCCTAATGAGGAACCATGGAAATTTGAGGCTCATACAGAGACCATAGAGATTCCATTGAATTTACTTCTACCATTCATGAGCTCTGATGAGTATTCTTCCTCTGAAGAGGATGAAGATGTTACTGAAGAGCAAGCTGCTAAGTACCTTGGAGCAATCATGAAGCTAAATGCCAAGTTATTTGGTAATGAGACTTGGGAGGATGAACCCCCTTTGCTCACCAAAGAACTGGATGACTTGACTAGGCAGAGATTACCTCAGAAGAGATAGGATCTTGGAAAGTTCTCAATACCTTATACCATAGGCACCATGACCTTTGAGAAGGCTCTGTGTGACCTGGGGTCAAGTATAAACCTCATGCCACTCTCTGTGATGGAGAAGCTAGGGATCCTTGAGGTATAAACTACAAGAATCTCACTAGAGATGGCAGACAATTCACGAAAATAGGCTTATAGACTTGTAGAGGATGTCTTGGTAAAGGTTGAAGGCCACTACATCCCAGCTGATCTCATAATCCTAGACACTGGGAAGTGTATGGATGAATCTATCATCCTTGGCAGACCCTTCCTAGCCACAGCAAAAGCTGTGATTGATGTTGACAGAGGAGAATTGGTCCTTCAAGTGAATGAGGACTCCCTTGTGTTTAAAGCTCAAGGATCTCCCTTTGTAACCATGGAGAGGAAGCATGAAAAGCTTCTCTCAATGCAGAGTCAAATAGAGCCCGCACATTCAAACTCTAAGTTTGGTGTTAGGAGGCCCCAACCATGCTCTGAATATTTGTGAAGCTCCATGAGAGCCACTGTCAAGCTATTGACATTAAAGAAGCGCTTGTTGGGAGGCAACCCAATCTTTACTTATCTATGTTAAATTTTTATTTTCCATTATTATTTTATGTTTTCTGTAGGTTGATGATCATGTGAAGCCACAAAAACAATTGCAAAAGCAATAACAGAATGAAAAATAGTATTAAAAATAAAACACCCTGGAAGAGAAGCTTACTGGCGTTTAAACGCCAGTAAGGGTAGCAGAATGGGCGTTAAATGCCCAGTCTGGCACCATTCTGGGCGTTTAACGCCAGAAAGAGGCACAGAGTTGGCGTTTAACGCTTGAAAGGGGAGAAAAGCTGGCGTTTAAATGCCAAAAAGGGGAGAAAAGCTGGCGTTAAACGCCAGAAATGGGCAGCAACCTGGCGTTTAACGCTAGGATTGGCAATCAAGGGGGCGTTTACACGCCAACATGGTGCAGGGATGAGAAATCCTTGACACCTCAGGATCTGTGGACCCCACAGGATCCCCACCTACCTCATCTCTCTCTCTCTTCTTCACACCTTCCAATTACACCCTTCCGCAAATACTCTTCACCAATCACCTCAATACCTCTTCACCAAAAAAAAACCCCCTCACCTATCAAATCCTATCCTCTTCTCCATAATCTCTTCACCAATCCACATCCATCCATCATAAAACCCCACCTACCTCACCATTCAAATTCAAACCACTTTCCCTCCCAAACCCACCCATACATGGCCGAACCCTACACCTCTCTCCACTCCTATATAAACCAATCTTCAATCTTTCATTTCCACATATCACAAACACTACTTCTCCCTCTTGGCCGAAACTTCCACCACCATACTTCTCCCCTAATTCTTCTTCTTCTACTATTTTTCTTCTCCTTTTGCTCGAGGACGAGCAAACCTTCTAAGTTTGGTGTGGTAAAAGCGTTGCTTTTTGTTTTTCCATAACCATTTATGGCACCAAAGGCCGGAAAAACCTCTAGAAAGAGGAAAGGGAAGGCAAAAGCTTCCACCTCCGAATCATGGGAGATGGAGAGATTCATCTCAAGGGTGCATCAAGACCACTTCTATGAAGTTGTGGCCAAGAAGAAGGTGATTCCCGAGGTCCCTTTCAAGCTCAAAAAGGGTGAATATCCGGAGATCCGACATGAGATTCGAAGAAGAAGTTGGAAAATTCTCACCAACCCCATTCAACAAGTCAGGATCTTAATGGTTCAAGAGTTCTACGCCAATGCATGGATCACCAAGAACCTTGATCAAAGTGTAAACTCGGACCCAAAGAATTGGCTTACAATGGTCCGGGGGAAATGCTTAGATTTCAGTCCAGAAAATGTAAGGTTGGCATTCAACTTGCCCATGATGCAAGGAGATGCACGCCCCTATACTAGAAGGGTTAACTTTGATCAAAGGTTGGACCAAGTCTTTATAGACATTTGTGAAGAGGGCGCTCAATAGAAGAGAGATTCAAGAGGGAAGCCGGTTCAACTAAGAAGGCATGTCCTCAAGCCAGTGTGCTTAAGAGCTCTGAACACCTCTAATTGGGGACTCTAGCAAGGCTGAGTCACAATCTGAAAAGGTTCACCCAGTTATGTGTCTATGGCATTTATGTATCCGGTGGTAAAACTGGAAAACAAGATGCTTAGGGTCACGCCCAAGACTCATAAAGTAACTGTGTTCAAGAATCAACAATACTGAACTAGGAGAATCAATAACACTATCTAAATTCTGAGTTCCTATAGATGCTAATCATTCTAAACTTCAAAGGATAAAGTTAGATGCCAAAACTGTTCAGAGGCAAAAAAGCTACTAGTCCCGCTCATCTAATTGGAGCTAAGTTTCATTGATATTTTGAAATTTATAGTACATTCTCTTCTTTTTTATCCTATTTGATTTTCAGTTGCTTGGGGACAAGTAACAATTTAAGTTTGGTGTTGTGATGAGCGGATAATTTATATGCTTTTTGGCATTATTTTTAGGTAATTTTAAGTATGTTTTAATTACTTTTTAGTATATTTTTATTAGTTTTTATTAAAAATTCACATTTCTGGACTTTACTATGAGTTTGTATGTTTTTCTGTGACTTCAGGTATTTTCTAGCTGAAATTAAGGGACCTGAGCAAAAATCTAATTCAGAGGCTGAAAAAGGACTGCAGATGTTGTTGGATTCTGACCCTCCTGTATTCAAAATGCATTTTCTCGAACTACAGAAGCCCAATTGGCAAGCTCTTAATTGCGTTGGAAAGAACACATCCTGGGCTTTCCGGCAATATATAATAGTCCATACTTTGTCCGAGATTTGATGGCCCAAACTGCCGTTCTAAGTCAGCATAAAAATTCTGGCGTCAAAACGCCAGAACTGGCATAAAAGCTGGAGTTAAACGCCCAAACTGGCACCACGGCTGGCGTTTAACTCCAAGAAAAGTCTCTACATGTGAAAGCTTCAATGTTCAGCCCAAGCACACACCAAGTGGGCCCGGAAGTGGATTTCTGCATCATTTACTTATTTCTGTAAACCCTAGGTTACTAGTTTTCTATAAATAGGACCTTTTGCTATTGTATTTTTATTTTCAGATCATCTTTGATTAGTCTTATGCTATCTTAGACCTTTATGGGGGCTGGCCATTCGGCCATGCCTGGACCTTCATTACTTTTGTATTTTCAACGGTGGAGTTTCTACACCCTATAGATTAAGGTGTGGAGCTCTGCTGTTCCTCATGAATTAATGTAAAGTACTATTGTTTTTCTATTCAAATCAAACCTATTTCTTCTCTAAGATATTCATTCACACACAAGAACATGATGAATGTGATGATTATGTGACACTCATCACCATTCTCACCTATGAATGCATGCCTGACAACCACTTCCGTTCTACATGCAAACAAGCTTGAATGTGTATCTCTTGGGTTTCTAATCTAAGATTAAAACCTTCGTGGTATAGGCTAGAATTATTGGCGGCCATTCTTGAGATCCAGAAAGTCTAAACCTTGTCTGTGGTATTCCGAGTAGGATCTGGGATGGGATGACTGTGACGAGCTTCAAACTCGCGAGTTTTGGGCGTAGTGACAAACGCAAAAGGATCAATGGATCCTATTCCAACATGATCGAGAACCAATAGCTGATTAGCCGTGCGGTGACAGCGCATTTGGACCATTTTCACTGAGAGGACGGATGGTCGCCACTGAGAGGACGGACGGTAGCCATTGACAACGGTGATCCCCCAACATACAACTTGCCATGGAAAGGAGTATGAATGATTGGATGAAGGCAATAGGAAAGCAGAGGTTCAGAAGGAACAAAGCATCTCCATACGCTTATCTGAAATTCTCCCCAATGAATTACATAAGTATTTCTATCTTATTTTATGTTTTTTCATATTTTAATTATCTTAAACTTCATAACCATTTGAATCTGCCTGACTGAGATCTACAAGATGACCATAGCTTGCTTCAAGCCGATAATCTCCGTGGGATCGACCCTTACTCACGTCAGGTTTATTACTTGGACGACCCAGTGAACTTGCTGGTTAGTTGATCGGAGTTGTGAAGAAGAATTGAGATTATGAACGTGCGTACCAAGTTTTTGGCGCTGTTGAGATCACAATTTCGTGCACCACCCACGCGTGGTGTGTGTAAATGAAAATGACGCGTACACGTCATGGACGCGCACGCGTGGATCAAGTTGTGCTCATTGCACACCAGCCGCACGATTCCAGCCCAACTTTCTGGGCGTTGGATGGAGACGCCGATTTGGATTCGACGCCCACGCGTGGACTATGCGCACGCATGGTGTGAGTTTTTTTTAATCTGAATATGCAGAATGCAAAATGCGGATGCTGATGTTATGAATGATACTAGGGAAAATAAAATAAAAGAAAATAAAACTAAAAACAAGCAAAACAAAATAAAATTAAGATTGAAGAAATAAGGGACGATCATACCATGGTGGGTTGTCTCCCACCTAGCACTTTTAGTTAAAGTCCTTAAGTTGGACATTTGATGAGGTCCTTGTTATGGTGGCTTGTGCTCGAACTTATTTAGAAATCTCCACCAACGTTTGCAATTCCAATAGCCTACGGGGTCCCAAACTAGGCACGTAAAGCCTTCGAGCAAGTTAAAGCAGGTGTTCAGGCTCCAGAAGTGTTGATTATCAGAATAAATTCCAGGATCCAAAACCTTGCTTTTGTACCCGTCTTCTTGTCGACCATCTTTGTTCCAACCAGATGGTAAGCAATCCGAATTCTCACTGAAGCATCCAAACATCTTTTTAGATCCATACAATTGAGCTCTACACCAATCCTTGGACTTCCATTTGGAGCGCGGAATCGTATTGAACCTTGCGTGCCAACTTCTATTACTAACCATCTTCCTCTTGCTCTTAAAGCCAAAAAGAGCTCTAAGCTGGCCATCGGTTTCAAGCAAACCATATTCAAGTGGAAAGGTAAAGATAAAGGCTAAGGATTTTACCCACTTGAAGTTTGTATTGGGTGGTAATGGCCTTGGGAGAGGTGTGCTGCCTTGGTGATGGTACTGTGCGTTTAGCATAACCAGTGGTCACGCGTACGCGTGACCGACGCTTACGCGTCACTAGGATTCTTGCTCACCCACGCGTAAGCGTGGGCGACGCTTATGCGTCGCCTCTTCTTTTGCTCACCCACACATACTCGTGGGCGACGCTTACGCGTCGTTTCACAGATTCCCTTCTCCTTCTCTCTTCTCTCCCTTCTTATTCTTTCTTCTTCCTTTCTTTCATTCTTCTTCTTCATCTCTTTAACTTCTCATCCTTCTTCACTTTCATTCTATTTTACTTAATTTATTTGCATACTTTCATTCATTGCATTTTAATTTTGTGCATATTTTTATTTCTTTTTCTAAGTTTATTATTTAACATTGGTGTTAAATTTTCTTATTCAACTGTTGCATCTTTTCTGGTATTATTTTGGTGCTTAGTGACTTGTTTTATTCTGATTGGGTAATATTATTTAAATTAATGTTGATCTTTTCTGACACTTGTATTCCTTTGCTTTGATATACACTTATACTATCTTGCATTACCCACTCCCTCTCCCCCATTTGTTTCAATTTTTTGCACTATTGATATGCCATTTGCTTCTACTGTTTTCTCACTTGCATGTTGTAGCTACCATGTAATTGAGACCCTCGTTATGTGGCATTAACCCACCCATACTTTATTTATTTTCTTATCTTTATTTCTGGGTTACTTTTCTTTTCTTTTTCTTTCAGGATGGCCACCAGGAAGGGATCCGAAAGACATTTACATGGGGAGACAGACAAGTCCATCTGCACAATCTTTAGAGAAAGGCGTCAGTTGTAGAACCCGTTCACTTGCACATCTCAGCATGCACGAGGACGGTGCAATCTTTAAGTGTGGGGAGGTAATGGCCTTGGTAGAGGTGTTTCCAGTGGTCTTGCAAGCTCCACTCCCTTGTACTCTTCTGTGAATTCTTCCACTTCCCTACAAACTTCTTCAACTGCAACCAGGTCTGGATCAAAGTCTTCGATTTCTTCCCCATCACTCAAGTCATAAGTTGGAGGTTGAGAAAAGTCTACCTCCACATCATCTTCATACTCACTTGGAGAAGATTCTTCAATCTCAAAGAATTCAATTCCGGATGCAAGTTCATCATTAGGAGAGCTTGGTTCATGATCATCATTACCAAGAAAACTTGCTTCTTGATCTGTTCCATCCAGTTCTTCATAAGGTACATGCTTTGGGGGTTGTGCACTATCCTCCTTAGCATCAATTGCAAATTTCTTGGCGAAATTCTCTACAACTCTTGATTCCCATGGAAGTTCAGCATCTCCTAAGTCTTCAACCAATTCTTCTTCTTCGATAATTCTGGCTTCCTCCACTTGTTCCAATACAAAGTCATGCTCCTTACTGTCCACCGGAGCTTCTAGTGTCTCCTTCGTACTGGGGGCTAATCGATTTATCGCTTGCTCCAATTGATGAAGAGTTGCATGAAATTGATCTACTGTTTCCTTGAGACGATCCTATGATTCTTGGGTTGATGAATATGGATACGGTGCATATGGAAGTGGTGGTTCTTGGGAGTAATTGAATTGGAATTGGGGCGGATACGGGTTAAGGTCATATGGAGGTGAATGGTTGTAGGTGGCTTGTAAGTATGGTGGTTCGAAGCTATGTTGAGGAGGTGGTTCATAGGCATATGATGGAGCTTGCTGGTAACCACAAGGGGGTCCACCATATCTATCATCTTGGTACGCACCTCGGAATGGCTCTTGACCATAGCAATTTGGTGGAGGTTGGTTGTCACGAAAAGGTCCACCATAACTATTGTCTTGGCATACATCGTAGAATGGTCGTTGTCCATGGTATCTTGGAAAGTATTGTGGCCGAAAGGGTTTATCAGATCCTCGTGGCTCCTTCCGTCTTTGATTGTTTTGACCTTGATGCATGTTTCCATTATAGCTTCCATTCCTTACAACAACATTGGAACCAAAATTAAAGCCAGAGGGGTGAGAACTCATAGTAGCTAATAAAAAAAATTAAAAACAAAAACAAGAACAAAAATAAATAAACAAGCAAAAGCAAATATTAACAATAACCAATAATAAGGCACACAATTGTAACTCCCCGGCAACGGCACCATTTTGACGAGCAGATTTCTGCTAGTAAAGAATTTTATCAGAATAATCACGTTGTAAGTATAATTTCTAAACCAACAGAGAATCCTTTCGTACAAAAGTTTTAGTTGTCACTAAAGCAAACCCAATAAAATTTATAACGGAAGTATTGAAACCTCGGGTCGTCTCTCAAGGAATTGTAGGGAAGTATGATTTATTATTGGTTATGGAAAAGTATCTTTTTTGTGTTTTTGAAATAGGGAACAAGGAAATAAATTAACAATAAAGTAAATTAATTATCATGAAAACCATTGCAAGGTATAAGAACTGGAAATCCCATCCTAGTTATCCTTATCAAGTGTGATGAGAATTGTTTATTGCTCCCACTTAGTTAACCCTTACTTACAACGTGATTATTCTAATAAAATTATTTACTAGCAAAAATCCGCTCGTCAAAATAATCACGTTGTAAGCATAGATTCTAAACCAACAGAGAATCCTTTCGTACAAAAATTTTGGTTGTCACTAAAGCAAACCCAATAAAATTTATAACCGAAGTATTGAAACCTCGGGTCGTCTCTCAAGAATTCATCATAACACCATTGTCACTTGGTGTTGAGTTGTCTTCAATGATGGAGCTTCCTTCTTGTTCAACCTCCCCTAGATCTTCTTCAACTTCTTCTTCTTCTTCAACATTCTCTATCCCTTCCACTTGTTGTAAAACACACTCCATTTCTTTATTCTCAAGTTGAGACTCTAAAATCTCCTTCATACTCCTCTCTTCGGTTTCTTCTCCACAATCATCCGTGGACATGTTTTGCTTGTGGCATGAATCCCATGAGTCCAACTTTTGATGGATGGTTGCTTGAAGCCGATCCATTGCTTCCTTGAGACGATCCTTTAATTTTTGTTCCACTTCACTAACATAAGTAGGATCATATTGCTCTTGGATTGATGGACATGGATATTCTTCCATGGAGGGTTGTGATGGAAAGGAGAATTCATCATGTGGTTGGAAAGGAGGTGATCTAGAGCTTGAGGGTTGAGTATTGGAGGTAGGAGGTGTATCCATACGAGATATAAGAGCTTGGATTGAACTTTAAAGCTCTCTTTATCCTTGAAGAATAATATCAAGTGTATCATCCATAGAGGCTTGGTTGGAGGAAAAGGAAGGATTGTGAGGGTAGTGATGTTGAAGTGGTGGTGGTTCCATGGGTGCTTGTTCATAATGGTTATAAGTGTGTGCATATGGAGGATATGCATTAGGATTGTGTGGAGGTGATTGATAGAAATAGGATGTGGATTGGGAGTATGGTGGTTGGAATGATGATGTTTGAGTGGCATAATCATAATAAGAACCATCATATGTATTGGAATGATATGCATTATAGGAAGGATTGCAATCATAGTAATTGGGTTGAGGAGGTTGCCATGGTGATTGCTCATATGGATGTGGCTCCCTTCTCAAGAATTCATCTCTCTCCATTACCTACAACATAGTCATAAGCATATCCAAAATCACAAGGATGAGAATTCATATGGAAAAGAGGAAATCAAAACAAAAATCTCAAAAAGGAAAAGAAAAAGTAAACTCCTAATTACTAGCAAGACCTAGAAATAACCAAAAAGTAAGATATTCACAATATTAACATATTCACAATAGCCAATAACATAACACCATTGCAATTTCCCGGCAACGGTGCCATTTGATGAGAGGAAATTGTATGTCGGTAAAGAATTTCTCAAAGAATTCTCGTTGCAAGTATAGTTCTAAACCAACAAACAATCCTCAATCAAAATTTAATATGGTTATCACTAGTTCAACCCCAATAAAATAATTGAGAGTATTAATCCTAGGTCGTTCTCCCTAGGAATTACAACGAAGTGCTTTATTATTGGCTTTGAAGGAATGTTTTGGGGTTTTTGTAATAAGGAGCAAGAAATGTAAATAGAAAAAGAAATAAAACTAAGAAAGCTTTTGGCAAAGAATGAGAACTAGGAGTCCTATCCTCATTATCATCATCAATTGTGACAAGAATTGTCCATTGCTCCCACTTAGTTAACCTCTAACTATGAAGAAAAGTCAAGTGGATATAATCAACCTAAGTCCACAAGTCCTAGTCAAATCCTAAGAAAAGGCTAGCTTTAGTGGCATTCAAGTCAACTAGCAACTTCCAATTATTAATCAACAAAAGAGTTTGATAACTCAAGAGTCTCCAATTACTCAACTCAAGTCAAGAGGAGAAAAATCTAGCTCATAACTAAAAGAAACATTTTATCAAACACCTAGTGGGTATAAACATAAAGCATGATAAATTGCAAGAATTAAAGGAAGCTATAACTAATCAAAGCAAGAAATCAACAATAGAAGTTAAAGCAAATATCAAAAGACATGAAAATCATAAATTGCATTAAAAGGAAATGGAAATCAACAAAAAAGTGCATGAACTAAAATTAACAAAATAAAAGAATTAACAAGAGAAGTAGAATAAACTAAATTGCTAGAACAATAAAAATGTAAAAGAAAACTAAATTGAAGGAGAAGGAGAAAAAGATCTAGATCTAAAAGAAAGTGAAACTAAGAACCCTAATCTAGAGAAAGGAGAGAGCCTCTCTCTCTAGAATTTTACATCTAAACTATGATAAAAAAAAAAAAATCAACTAACACTACTTGGTTCATCCCCCTTCAATCCTTGGGTTCAATAGCATCAGAAATGAGTTGGATTGGGCCCAAAATGAGCTAGAAATTGCTGGCCACGAGTTGCTTAAAATGGCCCACGCTGATCCTGCGACGCGCACGCATGGGCGTCGCGTGCGCATCGCCTAACTGCAAGGCAACTATGGTAAATTATATATCATTTTGAAGCCCCGGATGTTAGCTTTCTGACAGTGAGAACTTGCTCGATGGTTTAGAATTTCTCTAATAGAAATAAGAACTTCGTTGTAAGCATAGCTCCAAACCAACAAACAACTCTCGCATCAAATTAAGAATATGGTTTTGTCACAGAGAACAAACCCCAATGAATTTATAACCAAAGTATTTAGACTCTGGGTCGTCTCCCTAGGAATGCAATGAAGTGGTCAATTATTGGCTATGAAGGGTAAAGGGGGTTTTGATTTATAAGAGGTGCAAGAAAAGTAAATCGAGCAAGTAACTAAAGAAAGCAAGTAATAAAGAGAGACATTCATGGCAAGGGTTGAGATCATAGGCTTTCCATCCTAGTCACTAATAACAATAATTAACAAGAATTTATCTTATTTCGTCATCTCCAACATTGGAAGAAGGTGTAAGTTATCTTCCATGAGAGAAAGTCAAACAAGACTAGTTAATCTCAAATCAAAAATCCTAATTAACTCACTAATTGAATTAGCAAAAGATTAGAGTCATAGAAAATGATATTAACTAACAACTCTAGATCACCAACATAGGTTGGATTTTCATGACTCAAGATTGCCTAATTACTCTTTCAAAGCCAAGAATGATCTAAATCTACTCTAAAGCCCAACCAAGCATTTTGTCAAACACTTGGTGGGTAATAAAGGAAAGCATGGTAAATATGCAAAAATAATACAATCTAACAACTACCAAGTGCAAGGAGAGTAAATCAACAACTTAATTCATCAATGAAATAGACATCAACATCAAATTGCATTAAATGTAAACCAAATCCAACATGAGTTCATCATCACAAAAGAGGGCAAAATGAGAAATTAACATTACAACTAAGAAAATCAAGATGTAGAAATGAGAAATTATAAAAGAAACAAGATGAAAGCAAGGAATTAAACATGGATCTATGACAAATTAACCTACTCCTAACCTAATTCTAGAGAGAAGAGGGAGCTTCTCTCTCTAGAAAACTAACTAAAGGCTCATGTTGACTAACTAATTGCTCCTCTTTTGCTTGGACTTCAATTCTGCATGAAATACACTCAGAAACAAGTTGGATTTGGGCCTGGGCAGCTCAGAAATCGCCCCTAGTGTTTTGCCTTTAAGTGGGCCATATGTTGGTATCGGCGCGTACGCTCCATGTGCGTGTGCGTGTTGATTGGCTATTTCTTCATCCGCGCGGAGGCGGCAAGTACGCGCGCGCGTCTTTATGAAAAATCACTTCTGCGCGTGCGCGCCTGGAATGCGTGTGCGCCCATTGATGCATTCCTAATCTTTGTTTCTTCATGCATTCTCCACTTTGTATGCTTTTCTCCTTATTTCTTCCATCCAATACTTGCCTTATGAACCTGAAATCACTCAACAAACACATCAAGGCATCGAATGGAATTAAAGTGAATCAAAATCACCAATTTAAGGGCCTAAAAAGCATGTTTTTACACTTAAGCACAATTCAAGGGAGAATTACAAAACCATGCTATTTCATAGAATAAATGTGGAAAAAAAGTGATAAAATTCCCTAAAATAAGCACAAGATAAACCATGAAATCGGGGTTTATCAAATCTCCCCACACTTAAACTAAGCATGTCCTCATGCTAAAATCAAGAAAGAAGCAATGGGTATCAACATTTATTCAATGCGAACTAACTAAATGCAATATATCTATATGTAACTGATGCACGGAAACTTGTCTCTCAACAAATTTCCCTCGGCAAGTATACCGAATTATCGTCAAGTAAAAACTCACAATAGAGTGAGGTCGAATCCCACAGGAATTGATTGGTCAAGCAACTTTAATCGGAGGAATTTTTTAGTTGAGCTAAGCAGAAGTTGATTTGAGAGTTGCAGAAAATTAAATGGCGGGAAAGTAAACAGCAGAAATTGTAAATGCTGGAAATAAAGAACTGAATATAAATGACAGAAAATAAATTGCAGAATCTTAAATGGGAAATGGGGAAGACGAACATAAAAGTAAATGGCAGAAAGTAAAGAGAATGGGTAAGATCAGAAATGGGGAATTTATTGGGCTCAAGAGATGTTGCATTCTCCGGATCAAGTTCATTTTTATCTCTTCCTCAATCAATGCAATCATTGATCTCCTTGGCAATCTTAAGTGATTGAATTCCAATTCCTTGGTAATTCAATCTCTCAAATCTTGATCAATAGCCAATTCCTTGGTCTAATTGCTCATGAGAAGAGATGAAGTATGGTCACTGATTATACCACATGTATTTCCAAATCAAAGTATTGGGAGAATTATATGTCACCATATCCGTCCAAATCCCAATTTGGTCCAACATGAGAAAGAATTTCTAGCATGATCTCTTCATTCCTCTTCCAAGGTTCCGAAGAGATCCAAGTATGAATAGCTTCTTTTCCAAGATAACTACCCAATTGGATGAAGATTGAAAGCTTTCTAGTAAAATCAAGAGAAAAGAAAGAAAAAGAATAACGAAAACTATTATTGATCCATCAAATTACAACAGAGCTCCCTAACCCAATGAAAGGGGTTTAGTTGTTCATAGCTCTGGGAATGAAAAGCAAAGATGGAAAATACATTCTGAAAGTAAAAACTAGAAGTTGCAGAGAAGTAAAATTATACAGAGAGTAGTTCTCCCAATCCAAAAACGTTAATGTAGTTAACGTGACTCTTAACGTGGCCAATTGGGCTTAGTCCAACGTTAGTGATAAAGGTGAGTGTCACTAACGTTGGCTTTGTCTTCCTTTCCATGTTAGAGTTCACATTAACTGAGTTAATGTGAATCTTAACGTGGCTAATTGCCAATTTGGAGCGTTAGTGGTATTCACTTTTACCACTAACGCTGGAGCTCCCTTTCTCTCCACGTTAACTACCACGTTAATGTAGTTAACATGGCAATTAACGTGGGCTATGATGGTTTCGAAGGCGTTATTGGCAATCACTTTTCTCATTAACGTTGCAAGCATTTTCCCATTCCACGTTAATGGTCACGTTAATTGGATTAACGTAGCTGCTAATGTGGCTCTTCCTTGCTTCTTTTGTCCTGAAATCAAGCAAATAAAGTGCATCAAAGCTCTAATCCAAGTTATGAGACATGCATTATCCAATTTGTCATTCAATTCATGCATAATTCTCATAAAATCACATGAAATTCACAATGTTTGCTTGAATCAAGATGTAAGTGATTATCTACCCAAAACTTGCTTATTAACTAAGAAAATACATGAAACTACCCTAAAACAGTAAAGAAAAGGTCAGTGAAACTGGCCAAAATGCCCTGGCATCACAACACCAAACTTAAAGCTTGCTTGTCCCTAAGCAAGTACTGAAACATGAGAATGATGAATGAAATGACAAGAGAAATGAGTCATTATTGTGGAAGTCATGTCCTTGGTTTTATGGGGTTTCATGCATAGCAACTTAGGTTCATTCCTTCATTGGCTTTCAGACCTTTACCATGCCCTGGAATACTCACTTGATTGCACCCTATGAGACTTTTATTCATTTATCCCTTTGTCTTTTCAGGGTTTGATTGTGTTCTTTAGACTAGGTGCTCTGTAAGGGGGCGACTCTTTAATATAAGCTTTCAGCCAGCACTTCCGAACCAGTTGGTTCAAGGTGCTAGGTGTTAAGACACCCCTAAGGACTTACTCCCTCAAGTCTCTTTTCCCCATACATTCACACCACAGGCACATGGTTTGTTATTTTTATTCTTGAGACCTTGGTGTCCAACACCTCTTAGGGTTACTAAGTGCTCTGTAGCAAGGGTTACTCTTGATAGTAGACTTTCAGCTGATAATCCTGGGTTAGTTAACCCAAGTTACCAAGTGATAAAGCACCCCTAAGAGCTTATTCATCCAAGTATATCCTTTGCACAGGAGCACCACAGACACATGCCTTAAGATTCAACCCTTGGTGCCTAGCCTTATTTCTTACTCTTTTTCTTTATTTCTCAACTTTTATTTTTTTCCCCTTTTATTATTAGGATCTTGTTATTTAGCTAGTCTCATGGGGTGTGTTTCAAGCATATGATTCAGGACAGATAGTTGCCTTCCTACCTTGTTGGTGAACTAACTTAGCTAAGTAATTACTACACCACAAGCTTAAGAACTTACTCCACAATTTGAACATCACTCTGGTCTTTCATAACATCTCTTTTTATTTGACTTTAAAGGACAAGCATACAAGTAAGCAAGGTGAGAATGCAGTAGTGACATTAGACTAGCAAGCGTAGACCTAAGCAATGAAAACTTAAAGGCAAAATTTAAAATCCTAAACTACCATGGAAACATGTTCTATTTCATACATGATTTTCCTTATTTAAAACTAGAAAAAGATGGGACAATGAGAGAACTCCACCACCTTTTACTCATGGGGGTGCTCATGCTCTTCCTCTTGCTTGTCCTCTTTGTGTTTTTCTTGAGTGCTTGAACCCCCACCTCCCTTGCTTTTTCCAATCAGCTTTTTCCAGAAGTCAGCATCTTCCATCTTCTTTTTCAATGTTTCCTTCTGCTGTTTCACCTTCCTTTCCTCTTGTTCTGTTAGATCTTTTTGGACTGCATCATACCTAGGGATTGCAGAGTACAAATTATGCATATGCCCAGACATATAGTTCAACTTGGCCTGAGTGTTTATGTTAAACTCTTCCCTATGTAGTTGCCGTCCTTCATTAAGTACGCTGAACTCATTGAATGCCTTCGTCTGAGCTAGCTAATGTTGGTTGAGTTCTTGAAGGAGTTTGTCTTGATGCTCTTGCCTTTCATTCACTTGATTGATGGCTTGAGTGAGATGGGAGTAGTGTTCCATTTGCTGTTTCTGCCACTCCCCTTGTTGATTCATCCAATTAGAAAGGAGTTCTTCTTGACGATCCATCCTTTGGGCTTGAATGTGCAGTTGTTGTTCTTGTCCCTCCATATAACTCCTTGTTAGCTCCTCAATGGCTTTGTGAATGTGATTCAAGTTTATGTTGGTTGGATCATAGTACTCTTCTTGCTGGTATTCTTCTTGATGAGATTCTTCTCGGTGAGGTCCTTCTTGTGATGTTCTTTTCCCTATTTGAGGCCTTCTTTGTTGTTGGGCGGGTGCCACATAAGTTATACGCTGTAGCATAACTAACTTCCCAGGGTTTACCCAATTTGGATTGCTGTCCTCGAAGACTACCTTGGCTTTCGTACACAGTCTAAGGATGGTGCTGGAGTACCAAAGTCTAGCACCCGGATCATTCTTCTCGGCTGACTCTTGAATCCCCTCAGCTATAATTTTGTGCACATTGATGCCTCCACCCTTTATTAAGCAATGTACCATAGTAGCTCGGGTAGTGTTAACCTCAGAATTGTTCGCGGCTGTGAGGATAGATCTCCTCACGAGCTCAAACCATCCCTTGGCTTCCGGGTTGAGGTCTCCTCTCTTGATGAACCGGGGTCTCCTATCCGAATACCTTTCCCAGTCGGATCCTGTAACACACATATCGTTCACAATTTCTTCAAGTTCATCATTGTCAGGGCCATTACTTATTCTTACATGATAACTGGGCTCATCAAAATGTGGCGATTTCAGCTGAAGAATCCTTGTTATGGCATTGGGGCTGAAGTCCACCTCTGTTCTTCTCACATAACTTTTGAAGATGGGGGCCTTGGTTTTGTCTTCTCTGACCACATTTGCATAGAACTCTTTGATGAGGTTTGCATTTATCTTTGCTTTTGGGTTCGTGAGCCTTTGCCAACCCCTTTGTTCAATCTTCTCTCGAATCTGTGGGCACTCATCCTCGTTGAACTGGAATGTTAACTCAGGCAATATTTTTTTGAGCTTTATCTGTTCAAATTCGAGTTCATGGAATGTAGTTTTGAATCTCCCTTCATCGAAAGGGATGCTCTCCACCGGTTCCTTCCTCTTTTGCCTCTTGGAGCTCGATGATGCCATGAGTAGGAGTTGATATGTGAAGGTGGAGAGTGTGTCTTTGATGGGGTAAAAGGAGTTGGGTGCCGAAAGTGGGAAGTGTAAAGGATGGAAATTGGAATGTGAAAGGAGTATGGAATAAGGACCTCTTATATAGAGAAGTGGTGAGTAAATGAAAGGTGTGGATTGAATATGTAGGCCTATGATGAACGGATGGGGTTTAGCATGGGATGGGCACAAGGATCATCACTTTTATGATGGGGTTGGTTCAGTTTCTAAGAGTGTTCTTCTTCCAATGTTGCATGGCAACATTTCCCAATGCATTCCCCTTTGAGACATGTGTATAGTCCCCTCCTTTTGAAATGGCCGAAACCTCCTCCTTCAATTGTCCCATCAATTCTCCTACACAATAAAAGAAATGTGATTAATAAATTTGTGGATAGTGGCGGCAAAATTTAAAAGGAAAGAATAACTACTTTTTAAAATTTTTGTTTCTAAATGGTAAGTGCTTATTCATGAATACAAACCAACTGACTAATTAACTGTCAATGTATGCAACATTGGTGACACCAAACTTAGTTTGTGGCACTGTGGTGTAAAAAGATTTGTTCAAGGTGCTAAGAGTGACATGATTTTTATGTCCTCTTAGTGTTCCTTGAACACCAAACTTGTTCTTCACTATGTGCTGCATAAAAAGATTCATTCAAGTATATGTGAAAGTTGATTTGGAATTCATGAGCCTTGCATTATTTACTACTTTAAAAGCATATAAAACATGGGTTGCCTCCCATGAAGCGCTTCTTTAGCGTCACTAGCTTGACGTTCTGACTTTGTCAGGGTGGTTGGTAATGCTTCAGATCTTCACCCCTCACAGTAAACCTATCTCCATTGGCTTCATCAAGAATCTCCACATGCTCTAAGGAGAGGATTCTATTGATGGTGAAAACTTTAGGTAGCTGAGATGGAATGGTGGGGAGATGAGATGGGATAATTGGGAAATAAGCTGAGATCACTTTATCCCCTGGGGAGAAATCCTCTGTAGGGATCTTCTTGTTCCTCCACCAGCTTGGTGCCTTCTTCTTTGTTTCTTTTACTGTTGCCCTGCTCTTTGTGGCCTCTTTTTCCAATGAAATTTTGTTGCTGGTCTCATATGACTCTGGTGGTTTAGGCTCCTCTTGGTTTTCTTTTAGCTATGACACCTCCTGACTGTTTTGCTCAGCCACCAAAGGAATTCCCAGGTGTACAGTTTGTGCTTCAGTGCTTGTTTCTTCCACCAATGCTTTGTTGTGATCTTCCCTTGGTTCCTTGTTTTCTTGATCTGCTTCTTGTGAGGGTTTGAAGACATTGAAAGTAAGTTGTTCATCATGCATCCTCAGTATTAGCTCTCCTCGCTCCACATCTATAAGCGCTCGGGCTGTAGCTAGGAATGGTCTTCCCAATATGATTGGGTGAAGGTGACTCTTTTCCATTTCCAATATGACAAAGTCTGTGGGAAGGAAGTAGTTCCCAACCTTTACCAACACGTTTTCAACCACTCCTACTGCTTGTTTTTGAGTTTTGTCGGCCAGCCTAATGACTACGTCTGTGGGCATTAGCTCATTGATCTGCAGCTTCTTCATAAGGGATAAAGGCATTAAGTTGATGCTTGCTCCCAGGTCACAGAGTCCTTTGTCAAACATTGTTTCTCCTATGGCACAGGGGATGTGAAAACTCCCTGGGTCCTTCTTTTTTGTAGGCAACTCTGGTTGAATGAGAGCACTGCACTCCTTATTCATCCCTATTGTTTGTCCTCCTTTGAGTGAGCTTTTCCTGGTCAGCAGCTCTTTCATATACTTAATGTACGAGGGCATTTGTTGGAGAGCCTTGATGAATGGTATGTTTACATGGAGAGATGCAAACATATCAAGGAACTTTGAGTATATTCTCTTTTCCACACCACCCTTGAGTCTTTGGGGAAAAGGTGCATAGAGTTTCAGCATCTCCTTCTGTAAAATTTTGGTTTCTTGGTGACCCTCTTCCTGCTTCTCTGCTGAAGTATCTCCAGAGTGTTCGAAAGGTTTGTTCAGCTCTTCCTCAGTCCCCTTATCACTTATAGTGACCATCTTGCAGTCTTCCCATCTTACTTTCTTTGCTTCACCTCTCGGGTTTTTCTCTGTGTCACTTGGGAAGCTGTCAGTAGGTTTGGGAATCTTCTCAGAGAGGTATCCCACTTGAAATTCTAGCCTCTTAATGGTGTCTCCCTGGTTTTTGATATTAGCTCGCACCTCTTCCTTGAACACCTTGTTCTCTTAGAGTTCCTTACATATGGCTTCAAGTAGGGTCTCAATCCTTGAGAGTCTATCTTGGGATGATGGTAAGTGGAGATTGGAGGGATGAGAAGGGTCATTTTGGCTTTGATATTGATGTTGAGATGTGTTGTTAGGTGGGTGCTAATATGATCTCTGTGTGGAATGTTGATAAGCTGCATTGTTGTTGGGGTTGTGGCGTCTCTGATCTTGGCCTTGATCTTGTTGATTTCCCCACCCAAAGTTTGGGTGGTTCCTCCAACCAGGATTGTAAGTTTTGGAGTATGGATCATGGTTTTGCCTAGATGAATTTCCAATGTAGTTGGCTTGTTCCTGATCACCCTCTGCTTCTGTATTCACTCCTTCTTGAGCTGATGATGAGGCAGTGATTACTGCTACTTGATTCCTCTCCATCTTCTTGGTAAGGTCAGCCAACTGCTTGGTGATCATCTTGTTTTGGGCCAGTAGTACATCTATGTTGTTCAGCTCCATCACTCCTTTAGTATTGCCTTTTTCAGAAGCATAGAAGTAATCATTCTCAGCTACAGTTTCAATGGCATCTATGGCTTCTTCTTGTTCAGAGATCCCCCAGATGAGTGGTCTACTGCCTTCTTTGATTCATAAGAAAGACCTTCATAGAAAATGTGTAACTGCACCCATTCATTGAACATATCTGGCAGGCACCTTCTTGTTAAGTCTTTGAACCTCTCCCATGCTTCATAGAGAGTTTTACCATCTTGTTGCCTGAAGGTTTGTACCTCAGCTCTCAACATGTTGATCCTTTGAGGAGGATAAAATCTCGCCAAGAATTTATTCACCACATCTTCCCAGGTTGTTAAACTCTCCTTCGGGAAGGATTCCAGCCATTTAGATGCTTTGTCCTTGAGTGAGAAGGGAAACAGAAGCAGTCTGTAGGTGTCAGGATGAACACCATTAGACTTCACAGTATCACATATCCTCAAGAATGTGGTGAGATGTTGATTGGGGTCTTCTTGGACACTTCCTCCGAATGAACAGTTGTTCTGAATGAGGGTGATGAGCTGTGGCTTTAGTTCAAAGTTATTGGCACGTATGGTTGGCTTTTGGATGCTACTTCCACAGTTTCCTGGGTTTGGGTTTATGTAAGATCCCAGAACCCTTCTCTCTTATCCCGCATGATGCACTGGACCTTCTCTGCCATGGTTGTGAGCCTCTTCTTCATGATGGTTCTCCATATTCTCATCCATGTCTGGTTCAAAATACTCCTCCTCTTTCTCAGCACTAACGACTCTCTTTCCTCTTGCTTCCCTCCTTAGTCTAAGGAAGGTTCTCTCAGGTTCAGAATCAAAGGAAGTTGAAGCCCCACTTCTTCTACCTGTCATACAACCAACAAGGCACAAGCAAGAAAGAGATAAATGCAGGAAGTATTCTTGTCAGAAATGTTGTTAGTGTGAGTGATGTAATATATCAAACAGTTAGTGGGTTAGTGAACTGAATTGTAACAAATAAGAGAACACTACAAACGGGTAATGGGTAAAGGAAAGAAAATAACTACAACTGAAAGTAAATCACTCAAATGAAATTAAATCCAACAAAATAAAAATGCTCAATCTAGGTAATCAACCAATTTAATCATTGTTGATACAAAATAAATCCCCGGCAACAGCGCCATAAACTTGATGCACGGAAACTTGTCTCTCAACAAATTTCCCTCGACAAGTATACCGAATTGTCGTCAAGTAAAAAATCACAATAGAGTGAGGTCGAATCCCACAGGGATTGATTGGTCAAACAACTTTAATCGGAGGAATTTTCTAGTTGAGCTAAGCAGAAGTTGATTTGAGAGTTGTAGAAAATTAGATGGCGGGAAAGTAAACAGAAGAAAATTGTAAATGCTGGAAATAAAGAATTGAATATAAATGATAGAAAATAAATTGCAGAATCTTAAATGGGAAATGGGGAAGACGAACATAAAAGTAAATGGAAGAAAGTAAAGAGAATGGGTAAGATCAGAAATGGGGAATTCATTGGGCTCAGGAGATGTTGCATTCTCCGGATCAAGTTCATTTTCATCTCTTCCTCAATCAATGCATTCATTGATCTCCTTGGCAATCTTAAGTGATTGAATTCCAATTCCTTGGTAATTCAATCTCTCAAATCTTGATCAATAGCCAATTCCTTGGTCTAATTGCTCATGAGAAGAGATGAAGTATGGTCACTGAT